>NW_019416630.1:359359-364649 GCF_000390285.2 Anoplophora glabripennis | reverse complement strand
TAAAGTTCATAACTTTTGGAGCCTCCGCTATAAACAAATAGAATTGTGCGAAAACTATTGCACCTACAGCGCCCACTTTTGGCACACTTTTAAAGTATGACAAAATCCTTGTCATAGGTTTTATAAAATTTTAACAATAAATACGATAGTTATAAACAAATTATAAAATGGTCACTTTTCTTGTTTTTTTGCAATAACTTTTTTGTTTATTAACCGATTTTAATTTAACAAGTCTCATTTTGTAGATAATTTTACTCCCTGTCTGAGAGTCACATTTCGCTAAATTTGATGGTTTTCCCTGTAAAGTGAAAAAGCTGTTTTCCTCATTTATTTGTTAAATAGAAAAGTTAGCTAATAAAAGTTTTTGACTCACGAGATGAGAGATGTCTTGTATTATGTTCCTTTAGACAATTTTACAATAATCTCGCGGATAGGACTTTTTTCGAGTTTCTCTTTTATTTTCGCTAATTTTCTTTGTGTAGGTGCACCATGTGCAGTAAAACGAATAACCCAGAAGATTAATATATGTGTAAAGTGTCTCTCGTTCTAAGGATATGTTGCTGGGAAGTCGTTTTCAGAAAATGTACCGTTTCTACATCTAATTAATACAAGATTAGTCCTAGGAACAAGTATTGTTTAAATGTATAAATGAATAAATCAGGTTACATAAAGATAAAATCATTTTTTATTAGTAGGGACAATTAGAAAGTACAGATAATAATTTCAATTATCATATTTACATTCTTTTTCTGCATAAGTGGAAAAATATGTTTCTGAAACATTGCTATGGTACCTAGTTGAAAACAGTTTTAGAAAGATGGAAGTAAAAATTTTCTCACACCATAGTCGATACAAAACTGACTCTTAAACCATAAATGCTATTTTCGTCTCTATAGATGAAAACAAATAATTCAAATTTATGATTTTGTTAATTAAAACACTAAACTAACTAAATTTGAATGATAGGCACTCAAAAATATTTAGTACATAAAATAGCATCAATATATTTACTTGACTAACTTGATCCTCTGTACGGATAATATTGATACAGAAGTTGATTGAAAAATAATTAATAATTTCTCGTGTAATGATTCACTTTTAATTAAATTGAAGATGTGTTTATGTATTTAAGTAGAAAAAAATATGTAATAAAATAACTTTGTTCGCACAAGACAATTTCCAACAGATGGCACATTTTTATTTCGAATTAGTTTGGAATTGGTTGTAAATTTTATGCTCTATGAACGCGCTTATTACCGCTGTTGCTTCCATTAGTGTTATCTGGTTATTGTATCTTTACATTTACCCTTAAAATATATTTTTATTATAAACAGAACAGTTCATTTTTATTTTGATTTGATTGATTTTTAAAACTGATTTTGACTTATGATAGGTACGGATTAGTCAATCTCATTTAACCTATTCTTATAGCTTGGAAAATCCGCCTAAAAACCACCTATTTGATCTATTATTATTTTTCTCACAACATTCTAACTTATTTAAATATCTTGGAATTCCTACGTCCTTTCGAATGTACTTCGCGCATTATTAGAAATATTGGTTTTTCCCTTCACCAAGGGCCAAATTAGATGCAAAACACATGGCCCCGACGGTCTAAATCAACTTGTTCAAATATTCCTAAACATGAGGCCTTCTCCGAAGGACGGCTTTGTAAATTTATTACTCTCGACGATGACTTTATGACGGCGCTAAACCTACTTGAAAACCCTTAACTTTTCAATCATTATTATTGACTGAAATATTCTGCTGTCTGAGCCGGTCCATCCGTTCCGAGAACTAACAAATAAACTATCACGCGTTCCGGCTTTTGTTACAATTGTCAAGCAAATAAACACGACTTCCATCACAGAAACTACATATGAACTGCGAGATTTTGCTCTAGACATTAAGAAAATGTGGTTTTTACTTTTATAAACTCCGTACCATTACGTTTATAGTCAGTAATAGCTTGCAATGAATATCGTCGCCTTAGTAAGAAAAGCACGTAACTCCACTTTTTGTGAAAAATGCTATTTTAATGCCATTTTGTAGCTGATAATCAAACCCGTGTCTTAGAAAATTATGTAACTCAGCAAACTAATTTACGCGCGTAAAACTTTGACAAATCGCGTATAAGTATATTCCCGACTAGAAGAATAGAAAACCGCGTAACTCCCAGTATTTATATGTTATCCAGATGTGTGTGTTGTGTTTGATAAGACTATTTCTATTATGTAGGTAAGTAGATACTTATATTTGCTTGTAATGTTTGTGTTAACATTTAAATATGTTTTCTTAAGTTTAGTATGTGTAAATTATGGGTTTAACATTTATTTAAATAGTAAATTCATAACAATTTGGAGATAAGCGTTTTTCTTACTTAGATTTTTATGTTTATTATGAGATACGCCAATTTCTACTAATAATCTGCCAGTTTTTCTAAACAAGTTATAAGTTTTTTAGTAATTATTTGTGCTTAATGAATAATGGGTAAAACGCGCGACGTTCACAATTATCCATACAAAAATTTAATAAGAATAATTTTTATATCTCACCAAGTACTTTTCATATGAACCACCTAACTCCATATCTTATAATTTTTCATACAAAAATCACGGAACTCCAATTAAAAGTCCCAAATACATAAAAAAAATATTGAAAATTTAGAATTATGTTCACGGCATTATAGTAATCTTGCTGAACAATTTAAATATGTATAATATTGTAATTATAAACATTTTACTCTCTCATGTAAAATTTAGCTCCATGGAATTATGCGCTTTTCTTACTAAGGCGACGATATATTGAAATATACCGTAATTTTTAACCACCATATTATGGGTAACAACTGCTCTACAAGCTATATGCCCCGTCCAGCATTAAATTACACCCTCTATACCTAATCCACAGCTAAGATCATTCGTTAGCAGCATCACCAAACATAGAACGGTTTCGAACTTTATAGTTCTTATCGGTATGCCATAGGTGGGGTAACTGATGAATTATTTAATTATTTGGATCGAGTGGAGAGAACTATTAAGTTCAAAACCAGTGACGCTACTGATGAATGAATTTAGCTATTTATTGACTGTTAGGGGTGTAATTCAATGCTGGACGAAGCATGCGATTCCCAGAGTAGTTTTTCCAATATATCATTAGTTATTTCGTCTAGTGCGAAAACAAGTCATGCTTTCATAGCATATACAGATTAGTAGGTTACTCTTTGTCAGTACGTATAAAGTAATGTAGGCGGGAGCCAATGAATGGCTCCATCTCTCGTGCAGACTCCCAACTGTGCTATTCAAAGACTACAGTAGGAAGCGACCTGCTAACTGCAGGTACTTTGTTGCACGACTGCCACCCACAGAGGGCGTAACACAATGTTTGAGTTGTCAGTGCCGCGAGAAACAACCGAGAGCTATTTGCCCTTACCGGCATTGAATTATACTCGCGACACCTAGTACAACAGCTAGGATCGTTTGTCAGTTTAACCCACCAGGCACAGACCGGTTTCGGACTTATTAGTCCTCATCAGTGTGTCATAGGTGAGACAACCGACAAACAAATGTTTTTAAAGAATCAACGAATATCTATGTAGTTTCATATGATATTCTGCAGCGGTGTTACAATTTAATTTAATCATGATTTCGTTAATTAGCTACGTACTATTTTCATTTTTTGGTATTGAAATACTGCAGAAAACATATTTCCAAACAAACAAAATTCGTAATAATATTTTAAACAGCTTGTAATATAATTTTTTTAATATTTGATGATGCTAAATTTATTTGATATACAAGGTGGGTTATTAGTACGTCGCGGAATGTAGGTACAGGTTTTTTTTGTATTTTGACATCCACTTACAGGTTTAATAATTAAAGATAGAAAGAAACTTTAAATACAAATGTACGACTTTTCCTTTATTTCATTTGATATCAAAATTTGCTGGCATAAAATATATGTTTAAAATAAAAAAAATCATTAAAAAAAATTAAAATTCATCCTTATGAAAATAATAAACCACGATTTTTATAACTAACCTTTACAACAACATAAGGAGAATACCTAAAAACGAAATAACATTATAATACCTACAAATTTTACAAATCAACATGCAAGTGATTGTGATGATACAGTTGAAAATATGTTTTAATTTACTATTAATTGCTTCAAAAACAAATTCAAAATTATCAAGTATTTTGTCATGTATTTTTCTTTCAATACTTGTAAATTTTCAGGTAAAAAAAAATATGTCTAAAGGACTGACCAGGGCCCGAGAACTTATACTTGAAAATATGGGGAAACTGGGAACCACGTGACTTGAGATGGATATACAAGTTGGGGAAAGAGTCTATATATGTCGCCACAAATATTTTGTAGAATACCAATTTTGACAATAATTGCAATTATGAATCATTTCATGTCATTCATGTTGTTCATGTTTATTGTTGGTTAGGTTTGGCGAGTGTTGGTGTGTGTTTTATTTGTGTTTTTAGTGTGTTTTATTAGATATTTCATTCACATATATTTATATAACATAATGATGTCTGATCATCATATTACATTTTTTTATTAATAATAAAATGTATTGTTTTTTTGTTTTTTTTAATAAAAAATGTGATCAGAGGTAGGTAATTTTTTATGGATATCAACACAACGAAAAATTTAAAGTTGCATAATAAATCTCTATTACAAGAATTAATCAAAGATTGGTTTAGTAAAATTATTTACTTGTAATATATTTTTATTCACCGTGAAAGCTAATACAATATAGAAAGCACTGAAACTCTATAATCATTTCCACTCTTTTTGTTTCAAAATATGTACTGAAATTTGAATTTTTTTCAACAAATATTTCAAAAAGTTACAGTATCAAAATTATTGCTTATTTTAAGTAGCAAGGCTATTAGAGCATTTAAAAGTGTCTTTAATGCTTGAGTGATTTTAATGCTTTTTATCAAATGTACTTATTTTCTCATGGTGACAAACATTATCTACGTGAAAATTATTTTACAAAACCAATTTCTGAGTGATCTGTGTAGGGCGAGATTTGTTATGTAATTTTAAATTTAGCGGCGGCAGAATACCTAAAACAAATATTGAGTAGGTAGGTATATAGTTGTAGAGCGTACAACTAGATGGCGCTTGCATCTTTTACCGGCTACAGGTAATTTAACTCACTGTATTACCGATAATTCCTAGAAAAGGAAAGCAATAGAAGTTGGAGAAAGTGTCAACAGTTAGCGCTGTTAATGACCACGAAATCTGTTCAAGTTTCCTATCTATAGTA
>NW_019416630.1:307419-356946 GCF_000390285.2 Anoplophora glabripennis | reverse complement strand
GACCAACGGTGTGTGACGTCATAGGATAAAAAAGTGTTTATAACTCGGAAACGGTGCGTTGAATCGAAAAAATAATTGAAAAATTTCAACCCCTTCCTCCCGGGTTCTGTATGTTCCTTCTGCGTTGAACGCAAAAGGTCCGAACTCCGTATGTCGAAAATAAATTTTGGAAACAAGAGGTATGTCGTGTTATAGTAAAAAGGCCGTATAACTCGGAAACGGTGCGTTAAATCGAAAAAATAATTGAAAAATTCTCCCCACACCCCGGTCCTGTGTCAGCTCTGCGTTGAATGGAAAAGGTCCGAAGTCAGTATGTCGAAAAACAAAAAAGTTAGTCAAAAATTGCAACAGCAGTAGCGAACGCTCCTCCTTGAGGTTCCAGCAATTTTGCATTGTGTTAATTTTTTTGAACACCTTATGTCACAAATATGAGCACTACCAATGACATCCATGATATGCAACACTTGTGTCAATAATTATTTTACCTATCAACAGCACCTAAAGAAATCAACAATAAGAGGCAGTACCCATCTAAGGATACACAACCTGTATAATGCAGTTTTTTTAAACATAGGAGTTAATATCGTACCATATTGGAAGTCGGCGCACAAATCTAAAAACATTAATTTCGAGTTTTTGAATTTTCCCATTCCAAGGTGATATATAAAATAAATAATTAATTAGGTAAATTCATAGTTTTAATTCTAACTTGATTTAATTTATTTAACATTTAAGGCAAATGTGATTTCCAAACACAAGATAAGTTCCCTATCTCTTTAATTACATAATTGAAAGCATTACATTTATTTAGCAGTTATTATTTGGCAACAAAGCCACCGCTGGAACTGCCGCCTATTATCAAGTAGAAGAGTTACCACGCTAAATTTTATAGCTGGAAGCCGGCTAAGGAGACCCTGCTTCCATTCCGGGTTGCCAATTTCCAGCATTTAAGTAGCAGTCTTTAGCGATACGCTATATTGTCTGTGGTCGTATCATCACGAAGAGGAAGTACATTGTGTATAAAGTAATGTTTTGTGTTAGTAGGTACTCAGTATCAGTGACATTTAAAAAACATGCTGCAACTATTTCTTTATCCCTGGTTTCGTATTATGTCATTTAGATAATGTTCCTTTTTTTAAATCGTAGGATGACTTCTCTTATATTAATTATTTTCTATTAGGCTCTATATTTTCTAGCAACAAATTATTTTTATTTGCTAAATACATTTACTTGTTTTTAATATCGTTCTTACAATGACAAGGCCCATTTACAGTAGGTGTAAAAATGTAAAAATAAATTTAGCAATCATGTCATTTTCTACAAAAAATTTAAATTGGAGCACATTACTTATCTCGACTTCTAAGATACCTACTGTACATACAAGGCTTGTAGCCACGAATATGAATTAAATACGAGAAAGTATTTTTGCAGTATCTGTTTAGTCTTATTTAATTTTTTTTGCCTCAGTTAAAGATCGCATGAATTACCCATCATTTGAGGACATGATTCCACTTTATTTTGACATTTCAACCACCAAGACAATTAGCACTTATCTGCTGCAGATTTAGATAGTAATCACATTTTAACTATTCTCAATCCATAGATATCAGATGACATTGACGTAACGTCGAACTCTTGACTTGAAGCACATATTTTTTGGGAATAAGATAGGCGATAAGAGAATTGAAGAGGTGTTGAGGTAGACCACCACTTGAGAACATGTTTACTCTCAGATAAAGTAACAGAGATACCATAAATAGTGTAATAAGAGAAACAGATGGAGAAATATATGTTTTAATAAACCCTAGTTTCAAATAACATTCGTTATGAGGATATTCTAAACGGTAAGAATGTAGGTTTTGAAACGAGCTGAAACGATTCTTTTTTATACTACTTACTGATTGTTTTTATTTATTTACCCGAACACTACTAAACTTATCCATTTGTCTGTAACTGGACCAGGTCTGAACAGCAAACACATCGACCCAACAGTTCTATACAGTTCATGACCCGAAAAGCGATAAAAAGTGGTCGCGACTCCAATAATTTCTGTCCAGCGACAGCCCTAGGGCACTATCGAACTTACGATCCAAAATTTGTTCGGACAATCCGCTGATATATTACAGTATTTTAAGGAGATCTGACAATCTGTGACAGTACTTTTTTAGTATCTACTGTTTTAATTTAATTTGGTTTTTGCAACTATGGAAAAAAAAAATTATATTTTAATAAGACATAAGATCTCACAGAATTCAAGTCCCATAAAGGACTTTTAAGGTTTGGATAGAGAATCGCGGAGAATAGAAGTTGACACTGAGAAAACAGGTTTATGAATATTTTAGGCATAGATAACAAAGTAGACACCAGAGGTAGTCTTATTTCTAATATAGCCAGCAAAAAATGTACCCATTTTTTCCGAATGGGTTTACCTACCTACCTAGAATCTCTATGAAAGCCAAACTGAAATTAAGGGCCTTAAGTTTAAACAAACTGAACTACAAAAATTGTTTAGGATTGTTTATAGTTGCTAAAAGTGCCATTAGCATGCTTTGAGGAAATGAATGGAAGAAGACCATCGATAATAATGGAACTGAAGACCGGACCAGGTCCATGCGAAGGAGATCTGAGCCCTTGCAGAAGACAACTAACAAAATGTCAACTATGAATTACATAAGTCAGGGAAATTGCATCACTCTTAGCTTGACACTGTCGAATGAAAACGAATATTTGCTACACATTGAAATAAAAGAGAATTCGATCTTCCGTGGTTGCAACTGAATAATTGGGACACTTTGGCAAACTTTTCGAGAGGGGGTTAAAGTTAGCAGCTTTTCGAATTTAGTATAGGGAACCAAATCATTTGTTTATCAAATAAACAAATAGTAATATTCCAAAACTGTCCAGAACGATTTTGAAAATAACCAATTAAGAAATTAGTTTATAAATGTATTCCTTTTGTTCTTGATAATAATAGTAATTTATTTAAAAAAATAATATACTTATGTATTTAAATCTCTATTTTTTATTTAATATAGCCCACTAAGAACAAGGGCACTCTGTTAATATATTTTTGGATCGCACAATTTGAATGATTATTTTTCTATACATGGTGATACATAATAAAAAATATGGATTTGGTTCAGAATCCAGCTTTAAGCAAAACAGGCGAAACACGAATTATTTTACATAGTTTATGTTCGAATAGTTCGATTCAATCAACTGTAACTGCACCAAGATTCTAATTGATTTGAATTTTTTTGGCATCATTCATAATTCTGTTTTGTAATTGTTTATTACTTATTATTATCAAATTATTTGCTTTATGGGACCAAAAAATAATAATCCGGTGGGTTAAGATCTATCGCTCTAGCAGTCCATTTAACTGGGCTGCGTCTGTGTATCCACTTGTACGAAAATGGTGGTCCAGCATTCAACATCTCTTGTAGCACTGACAAGCCTCATCGTGTTGATGCTACATCGCGCGGTTCAAACGGAACGTCCAATAACTCCTGCAAGTTGAGAATTGTGTCTCCTGTATGCGTGAGGATTTTGTATTGATCATACACGCTCATTGTGATCATTTTTTGTAAAAGTAGCTTCGTCGGAGCACAAAATGGAACTAAGAAAATTAAAATTTTCTTTGTGTTGTTGGAGAAGTCACTGTGATAATGCTAATTTTCGCTCTTCATTTCCTGATTATAATAAACACGTCGAAAATTGTATGGGTGCTACATTTATCTGTGTGAAATCCTTCTAGTGAAGTTATGAGAAACTTGTAGTAATTCTTCTTGTATTAATAGCTGAATCGTCAAGCGCTGCATTGATCGTGGGTAAAGAGCGATAATCCCGCTCGACCCCTCTCCATCCGTGGTCATATATCCAGCTAAGGATATTGGCGCGCGCGCGCTGCATCGATTACTACTTCGTCAGTATTACAATTAGCAATTCCACACTGCTGAAATCTCTGAAAAACATCGAAAAATACCCGGCGAGGTAGCGGGTGTCTATTCGGAAATCTTCTCTGATACTCTTGATAACTTTCTAAAGCATAACCATTACCGGAACAATAATAATTAATAGAAAATTGTCAAAAACAATAAAATGTTTTGTTTGAAATATATCAACCTTGATATCTGAACAATTAAACTTGATAGGAAAAAACCGTATTTTGAACCAAATCCGTAATTTTTCACCTCCTGATATAAAGAACCTTGTGAACAAGTACCGATGAAATAATTGGCAATATATGACCTGCTGAGATTTTTTTATGAGCGACTTTTGGGAAAAATTTCTCGATCGATTCTTAATTCAGAATATATTTTGGAACAGGTTTAAAATTTATGAAATTTTCGTTTCAGTTGAAAAATTTAGAACACTTTGGAAATTCCTGAAGTTGAAAAATTTGTCAATTACTGATGCTGCTGATTTTGATTGATAACAGCCACACACAAAAAAAGTTGTCTGTACTTTTCATGCGACATATGTTATCTGTAGTATTTTCGCCTTCTGATCACGAATCCGGTGTCAGAATTGATCTATCACATCACAGGAATTTCCTAACCTCTAAAAACAGGTAAAAATAGCAAAAATTGACGGAAAGGTTCTAGGAAAAATCCAAAAAAATATTTTTTCTATATTCAAATGTTCATTTATATGGTTAAGACACCGCCGAACGTGAATCCTCGGTCAGAATTGATGTTTTTTTTTCTAACTTCAAAAAAACTGGCCAATTAAGGTCAGATATCACGAATTTTCAAAAAATAACAGATTCGCGCCAAATTTGGTATACGGGAGTTTTCGGGATCACTGGTCACGAATCCGAGATCAGATTTACAACATTAATTTCTAAAAATGTAATCAATTACCTATGCACTTTAAGAAGGTTAAAACATGATTGTGTACTCAAGTATAAAGTAAACAAAAATATTACTAAATGAATTTCGCAATTCTGACCTCGAATTCGTAATCAGCGACCCCGAAAACCCCCGTATACCAAATTTGACGGGAATGTGTTATTTTTTGAAAATTTGGTCGGCCATCTCGGATCCGCCATCTTGAATTTTGCAAAATGCACCTAGGATCCGTGATCAGCGGCCCCGAAAACTCCCGTATGCCAAATTTAGTATGAATGGGTTATTTTTTGAAATTTCGGTCTGCCATTTTGGATCCGCCATCTTGAATTTTGTAAAATTGACCTCGGATCCGTGATCAGTGACCCCGAAAACCCCCGTATATCAAATTTGATGCGAATCTGTTATTTTTTGAAAATTTGTGATATCTGACCTTAATTGACCCGTTTTTTTGAGGTTAGAAAAAGAACCATCAATTCTGACCGAGGATTCACGTTCGGCGGGGTCTTAACCATATAAATGATCATTTGAATATAGGAAAATTTTTTTTATTATTTTTCCTAGCACTTTTTCGTGAATATTTGCTATTTTTGACCTCTTTTTTTGAGGTTAGGAAATTTCTATGATGTGATAGCTCAATTTTAAACCGGATTCGTGATCAGGAGGCAACGGCTAACATATGACGCATGAAAAGTACAGACAACTTTTTTTATGTGTGGCTGTGTAATCAATAGTCTGCATTTAAAGTGTTCTTATAATTTTTACTAGGGCATATCGTAGTGAAACTAAAAAAAATTGAAATCTTCAGTCCGTATAAAAAATATGCCGCATTATAAATTTACGAAATTTGACGTATACTACGTGGCTAGAAATAAGAAAATGTGTTTACTAATTTTCCCAAAAACTACTTCTAGATGAAAGCATATCATGTGTATAACTAGAAGGCCATTCGATAGGTATTAAAATTATCATTCGAATCGTGCGTAACTCAACAAAAAATAGAGGGAAGTTCTAATTCTTAGTAGGCCAATAGTTTATTTCAATGTTGTAAAAAAATAAATATATAGGGTGATTTCACTTTAAATACAGAAACTGCAGAACTAGATTAATTACCAAAAAATAAGTAGAGTTTGCTCTATAAACTCTTTTCCTGCGAGACTCGGTGTTCAAGGTACAGGGTGTTAAAGGTTACAAAAAATATATATTTTCTACCATATCTTCATAATGCGCTTATGGAATCTAATGAAATTTACCACAGCGTATTTACTTAATTAGACCTTTTATTGAATGTAATATTAATCTCATGGCTTTAACCAGTGGCGTGCTACTGGAGGTGCCGCCCTCTTTTCCCAAGAAAAAAATACGCCGCTGGCGGTTTTTTGTAGAAATAATATTAGATTCGGGTACTGTTATGTTAAATGAATGAAAAATGTTTCTTGGTGTTTTTTAATAGTTTAGGAGATATTTGGGCTTGTTTTTACGTTTTATTGAATTTTCCTAATAAATTAATCTGTTTATTTGATGAAAACCTCCTGGTTTTAACCAGTGCCGTGCTACTAAAGCGTTCTCCAACTTTTCCCAAGAGATGAATGGAGGTTTTTTGTGGAAATAATTTTATTTCTGAAAAAATATCAAACTAAATAAAATAACATTACCATTAGGTCGAGTAAGTAATTAAGTAAATACTCCTACAGTAATTGTTCAAAACGAAGTCCTGCCACATCTATGTACTTTTGATATCTTCTAATCAGGCTGTTTATAAAGGAACTTATCATGCCATGATTTTTCCTGAGGAGATTACAATTTTCCTCTATTCTTTGCCACAATTCGTCTCGTGTTCATAAGCCCAAGGAATAAATAAATAAAACGAGTTAAAATACTAAAACTAGAACATCTTAAAGCTTACTAACTGATAATGCAGACAAAATAATCAATTTTTGCAGAAGGATTTCAAACAAATATGAGTATGTTGATTAAATTTGCGCATTGTGGTCAGCAAATAAGTAAATTATCTCCTAAACGGCCGCTACTATACCAAGAAACACTTCTCATCCACTTAACGTAACAGTGTCTGAATTTGACATTATTTCTACAAAAAAAAAAACGCCACTGGCGTATTTTTTTTTGGGGAAAACTGAGCGGTACCTTCAGTAGCACGCCGCTGGTTGATGCCATGAGGTTAATATTACATTCAATAAAAAGTCTAATTAAGTGAATACGCTTTAGTAAATTTTATTCAAATCGTTCTGCACAATATGAAAATATAATTTTTTTTGGAAACTTGAACATCCCATTTTTTAGCAATTTTTTTAGCTCTTCCTGCAGCTTCTGTATTTATAGTGAAATCACCCTATATTTAAGATATTGAGGAGTTATACTAAACAAAATAATTTTTAATCAACGTTTACGTGCAAAAATCAGTTACTACGGCTCGAAATATTTGATTTATTGAATCGTATTCCTCTACAAATTTTTTCAACACCAAATCAACAATAATTTTTTAGAAATGCTGATGAGATATTTAATCAAAACAATAAATTTTAATAGTTTATTGATGTCTCTCAAAA
Organism: Anoplophora glabripennis; assembly: GCF_000390285.2. Lineage (NCBI taxonomy): Eukaryota > Metazoa > Arthropoda > Insecta > Coleoptera > Cerambycidae > Anoplophora > Anoplophora glabripennis. The sequence goes on along the minus strand of NW_019416630.1, from coordinate 349,529 downwards.
GTTTCTAAATAACAGAAACATTAACATTTAATAAATCGTTATTCTCTTTACAGTAAATAACTGTCGAAACAATATCTATTCGTTACAAATATTCAACATCATTGAAAGGAACTGAAGTGGTAAAATACCCTCTATAGAAAACTTTTTTTTTATTAGATTAAATCTGTACCACAGAAAATATAGCTAGAGAGAAGCTATATTGTCAGCGGTTATTATTAGATATAAAATTTTTATAAAACCACCGCATAAAAATTAGACGCAATTCATCCAAAAAAACATTGCGTTATAAAAATAAATATAGAGTAATTATTTGTGTAACCGGAATAAAATAATAAGTATTAGGTTTATTATTTAATAGCCGGTTCTGTGTGTAACATATAAAAATATAAAATGAAATACGTCAGTGAGGTTGATTACAGAGCGCATAATTTACCAGCAAGAGATCAAAGTGAAATATTTTAATTTTTAGTTGGTGTAGTTTCGTCACAGTATAAAGATAATGAATTTTATAACTGTGGTTTTCCTATACCTTTAAATATTCGCTGTTACTAGCAACAGAAGATTTTAAAGTACATCAACTGGTAATATGTAATTATAATTAAAATATAAATCGAGTACTCATATAAATCATTATTTCATTTCATTTGCATAACGGCAGGTGAAGGGTCAACTATAAAATAACGTTTTCTGGTCTGCTGAGTCTAAAAATTGGAATGGATTTAATAATCAGAAAATATTTTCGTTCTCTTTTTTGTCAAATAAATCATTAAATGTTTTAAATGAAGTAATACTAACACTATGTTACAGCAACCTTAACAATTATAAATTTAGTTAACCATTTCACAATAACTAGCCACGAAGTAGGTTGTATGTATTACATTTTAGTTCTTGCTAACAATTTACTTATATTCTGATATTGAAACCTTAAATTGTTAATGCACAAGGCCTGCTGTCTCCTATCTAGACGAAACTTTTCACTTCTATTTTAGAACTATAATGTTTAACATTTCTACCAAATGATCAAATTGACACCGATCTCCTGCCGATACTAACGGTAAATAGTTTCTGAGCTGTGAGCGGAACCTAAAAGATAATGATTTGTTAAAAAGCAATAAAGCGTGATTTTGTGGCAAATTGAACCAAGATCAGCAGGTAGCATATCTGCATTACGTTCATAATGCAACCGACTGCATTGCCAAAGTATTACAGAGAATAGGTGTAAGGTTCTTCCCTACCGTATGTCATGTGAATGTGGGAACGACGACAATGAGGTCAGTTATTACAAGACAGAAGAAAAATGAAGGGTCTTAATGCTCAATCAACCCAATTTTTTTTAAAATGCATAAAATTTAAAAGTACAAGGCTCCCTCTTTCAAATGCCATTGAGTTTGCTCAAATATCTTTTTTTTTTCGGTGAGATATCAAATTTCTAAGTTTATCAGTTTCTTAATATGCGAAAATCTACTAAGGATCCCTTAGACGTCAAACAGTTGATTGTTGTTCAGAAACTTCATACTCAGAAACCTTCAATACATACGAACTCAAACTCACAAACTCCAAATCCACAAACCCACAAACCCCAAACCCACAATCCCTAAACCCACAAACCCCAATCCCACAAAACCCGAACCTCCAAACTCCAAGCTTACAAACCCCAAGCCCACCAACTCCAAACCCACAAACCGTATGGGTATGAAGTTTCTGAATTGCAATCGCACAGCTTGATGTCTAAGGGATCCTTAGTAGATTTTCACATATTAAGAAACTGAGAAACTTAAAAATTTCAACATGTGATATCTCAACGAAAAAAAAAGATATTTGAGCAAACTCAACGGCATTCGAAGGAGGGAGCCTTGTACTTTTAGATTCAATGTATTGGTTTTTTGAAAAAGAACTAGATGGCATTACTACATAACCTCAAATATGACGAAAAACAGTGTTTTTTTGCACTTTTGGGTTAGAATATCAAAAACCTGACGTGATAGAGCAATTCTGCTGCCAGATTCGGATTCAGCGCACATAAATCCTTCGGAAAAATATATTAAAGTTTCTGCTTCCAAAAAAATGTTAAATTTTGTAGATCTTAAAAATCAATGGTGCGAGAAATACGAAACTTTAATGAAAAAGTAATTGAAAAGTTTATTTCGGAATAAAGCAGAAGAATAGACTCGCACTATAAAAAATAATGTCGAGCACATTTGTCCTATATTTCAATAGTACTTAAAAAAATCTGTTCAATATATTTGATTTTTTTTCAATACTTTGAACCTTAATATTTTCGCCCTCCCTGGTATGGAAGTCAAGAATCGCCACTGATCTGAATTACATGTGGACGTGCAACAATTTATTTTAAACAAATTCCGTGAAACTATTTCTCATATAAAGTTACAAAAAAAGAAGAAATATGTTGCTGTCACAGGTCTCTTACAAATTTTACAAAAAAATTAAATTGAAAGACAAGAGACGATACCAGTAAGAAAATTTTACATTTAAAAAGATAGTTCTCGTTGAGGACGAGGAATAACACTGCCAGTATCTAAAGCATGTCGGAACACCGCAATAAATGACTAATGACTGTCGTCTATCTGGATAATGATTGCTTGAAAAAAACATAATGAAAAATATCTTAAATGGTATGTTGGTGTCGTATATTGAACCAAAAAATTAACGCTACATTATCTGGAATATGGAAGCTATATTATAGTACAGGGTGTTTTACTAAGTTCGGCGAGGTACGATATTAGAGAAAGTATAGGCCCTAGAGCTTCGAGAAAAAAAAAATATTAATAAATCGACCGGAACATCGCAATAAATGACTAATGACTGTGGTCTATCTGGATAATGATTATTGCTTGAAATACACATAATGAAAAATATCTTAAATGGTATCTTGTCGTAGATTGACCCAAAAATTTAACGCTACATTATCTGAAATATGGAAGCTGCATTATAGTACAGGGTGTTTTACTAAGGTCGGCGAGGTACGATATTAGAGAAAGTATAGGCCCTAGAGCTTTGATAAAAAAAAATTGATTAATAAATCGACCAAAAAGGGAAGAGCCGGATAATGCATAACTTTTATTATTGACATTTTGTTCTATTTCTCGACAGAAAAGGTGGGGGAAGTCCCTAATATCTGATTAGAAAAATTCAATTTACGATTTCACCACGAGATAAAGCATGAAAAGACCTTTCCAATGAGGTAGAACACTATAGGTTTTTGATGAGCCAATACTTAAAAAAATGCATTTTTCTGATCAGACATTAGGGGCTTCTCCCACCCTTTGTGTCGAGAGATAGAACAAAATGAAAATAACAAAAGTTATGGGCAATGAATCCGGCTATCCATATTTTTACTATTTTATATACCTGAATAGGAAACATTTCTGAGAAAAATTCAACTCTATGTTTTGGTATGTAGATTGCGCCCCCCAGCGGTCGAGCTACGGACTTGAAAACTATTTCCAGCGATTTCTCTTGGTTGATTTATTGATCAAAATTTTTTTGCGAAGTCCTAGGGCCTATACTTTCCCTAATATCGTATCTCGCCGACCTTAGTGGGACACCCTGTATAATATTTAACTTTAAGATTTACAACATAATTAAGAAATTAAAATTATTACTATTGCGCCACTAAAGTGCATTAATATTCTCATATTTCAGAAAATTAATTATGATAGAAGACGCCGTTTTTCAAGATATCTGTAATTCTTTATTACCGTTTTTTTAAAAAGGTGTATTTTATGCATCTTGTTTAAAAGTTGAAATTTATTTATTGTTAATATTAATAATGAACATAGGTATAGTTACTGACAATAGTTTTCACTGACATCAAAGGTTCAATTTGAAACGGTTAACAAAAAAAATATTATCCAAAGTTATCAAGTAATTACGGTTTCAATTCTTATTGTCCTCCTAATTTATTTCATATTTTGGAGTTTTCTGCAGTTTGCAGGTACATTGTTAATGGCACTACTGAAAAATTATTCCTTTCTTTATCACCATTTAAAACAAATATTTTTGGTGAAAAAATTTCAAAATAGGTCTTAGAAATTTGGAAATGGATTCGTCTTACAGATAGTTATTCCTTTTGGAATTCACGTATTTCAATCAAATATTTTTGATATATAAATTGGTAGCGATATAAAGAGACTTAGAATAGAACAAAAACTTAAAGTTACTAAGTTAGTATTTCCGTTAGCTTCTTTAGACATATACAATCAAGGAAAACCTTTATTAAAAGAAGTATCTAATAACAGTTTTAAAAACGTTGTTACGTAAATCTTTCTACATCACTAACTTCACTATTATAATTTTTAATTAGAAAACAGTTACTTTTCCAACTTAATATTTTCCCCCCAAAAAAACTAAACCTTGATACGTACTTTTACCCATTGTCCATCGGCTTCTCTTGTTCAGGAAAATAATACAATAGAATTATTCATAAATTATTAATTTTTTTGAACTCTCTCAGTGCCGGATCATAGACAGCGCATGATAAAATTCCTCCTATTTCATTAATTTACGCAAAATGAGTACACAATAAATTCATTAAGAGGAGATAACAGGCTTCAATAAGTTTGTTCGAGATACTAAGGAAACTGAACTACCTGCGTCAATGGTCACGAAATAGAGACAGTATACTTATTGTAGACAGAACATTTGCAACAAATAAACTAATCCGGTCCTTAAAGCGGGGTGGTACGATTTCCAAAAAAAGATTTATGGCTGATTATTTGCTTGTTCAGATTTTATCTTGCATTTAGTAGAGTAATTAGGATGCTACACTATTTAAATTCAAAATAGCAAGATTTTGATATTCAGAATATCTATGATTAACAGCCAGTGAAGTTGTGACTTTACTGTGTGAGTGCCTCTTTAATTATGGAAAGAATACAGTGTGGCGACATTACGTGAGTAAATCTTTTTATTTAAAAAATGTACAAGGCAAATGTAAAGGATATTGCAATTTTATGAACTAAATTGATAAAATTAATGTTACATAACAAATTTATTAATCATTTTTTACATTATAAATAAATATAATGTTTTCAATTTAGTAACGCAACTGATCTTTGGTATTAAATATGATTTCATTGATTTCAGTTAGTTATAATAGGTATCCAGATTGGTATCAGCTGGAGATACTTATATTTTATAACTGTTTTCTTAGTGTAGATAATCTTTTTTGCAATAATGGGCTGTTTTAAGCAGTCTTTATAAGAACGGTATATTTGTATAGGGCCTTGATTATAAAAAAGGTTGTAATATGAATATAGTATGTATATTCAAATTTCTATTTAAACATTGTAAGGAAATATTGCTACAGTATATTAAAGATTGTTATATTGTTATTACAGGATTATTAAATTTGGAGAAATAATTGTTTTTCTTTACCTGTTCGTAAACTGATAATTTTGGTTATATTTGTCTAAATTAATTTCTATATCAAGGAGTGATTTCAGTGTTTTTTAAGAAGAAAATGTTTAATGCTTTTATTGTATTGTATTACCCGCTAAAGATCAGAAAACCCTTCTAAGATGAAAGATTTGGATGAAATTTTGTATGTATAAAGTGGCCTTCTACATACACTTGATGAAGATCCAGTTGGCAATCCATGGCCTTCTACGTTTTTAGAAGTGACTTTTTTGGAAAATCGCTGTAGGGATATTTTTATAAAAATTGCTCTTAAAACCCTTATATTTGAAATTTCATTGATTTGTAATGCACAACATTCTTAAAGGAACTTGATTAATTTATGCAGTTTCCATGTAAGTTTAAAATCTAGGTAGCTTTGGAAATTGTGGAATATGAAAAGTTCTAATTACTAACCCTGCTTATTAAGACTGGAAAATTTGTATCCATCAGTTTCAAGAATTGGCTAAATTTTCAACTCCAGGCATTTCCAACACCTTGTACATTTTTAAACTGAAACAAAAATTTAAATTTTAGATTCGTATAGAAGTTATTCTGCTGATTAATACTCGGCCTGATTTTTAATAAAATATTCAAAAATCACTTCTAAAAAAGTTGTAACAGTACATGAATTCTCAATTGGATCATCGTAGATAGTTTAACAAGGATATCAAAAAGGCCACTACGCATAAATAAAAATTCATTCGAATTGTGCATCCAAAATCATTTTAGAAGGAAGTCCTTGTTTTTATTGAGTCACACTGTGTATACCTATATATTTTAAAAAATTAGTAATTATTTATTAATAGGTAGTTAAACAATTAAAATTCTTATGCCTGCCGTTTTTGCTAAACAAATTGTAACAGATCGTTTAGAATTATTTTTGACATTACAGAATCTTTTATTTTTGGAAATGGAAGACGAAAGAAAAAATCGGCATATTGTTTGAAAATTATTATACACCCTTTTCTAAATATATATCTGACGTAAATTATTTTGTAATATGTAGTTTGATAAAACTTTTTTTGGCAAATAAAAAAAATACATTGGATTGTTTATCTCAGTACAAAACCAGTGATAATTTGTTTTATCGTATTCGAAAGTATAACAAAATTAGTAAGTTTTAAAAATAATATAATGATCAATAGATTAATTATGAAATATTACTTGATTTATAATATTTTGTTATCTTGGACTATACCTGATTTTATATTTTGTGTCCTGGATAAATTTTGCTCAATGACCCACATTTATGATGACCCCTTATTTTCACAACCAAATACATTTCAACTGAATTTATCCTTAGGACAGAATTTGATCCTGTATAAAGATTCTTTTATTTAATGTTTATTAAATTAATTATCCTAATAACTGAAATAAAATAAACGTGCGTATTAAATTTCTCAACCTCATTAAGGTTATCATACTCTCTAAGATCACTAGACAATGTAAATCATTCACTACACTACATTTTGTGAGTACAATTTTTCATAAAATTACAATCTATATCAAACGTATTCCTTTTGTAAAAAATGGTCTACGAAGTCAATGACCATTTTATTTGAAAGACCCTGTATACGCTTACTTTTATTAATACATTGGCCGCGCATGCCTTGCTTTGATGTTAAATTACTCACTCTTCACTCTTTGGTATGTAAAAAAAAAGATTATTAAGATAATTTTAATCGATATAATAATTTTTGTTGCGTAAATAGAAATCTAAAAATAGCCCAGCAATTATATACATAAATCCTACATGAGCGTCTATAATCTATAATCGATACTGAAGTGATTTATGTTATGATAATTATGACACCGACAGGAGTTAATAATCTACGTTTGGTTTTTGGCTTTCCCGTTTTTAATCCGTTGATTTTTTATGAAGTGCATATCAACGCCCAAAATATCAAATTTGAAAATGGAAAAGTATTGATGGTTCAGCAGACAAAAGGCGTTGCAAGTAGTAGTTTCAAATATTAATTAAAGTAATTGTTCAAAAAATAATGTCCTGTATCCTGAAATTGACAATTTTAGTTAAATTTGAAATAATTTTTGGAAACACTTTCTTCTCTAAGTCGCAAATGTATGAATGAATCAACTTTTCCTAGGAAGACGGAAGATGCCTATTTTTTAATTTCCATTTAGAAAACAATAGTTTTTTATTACTCAATTCAGTCTTCTAAGTTATGGTCAAAATCGAGTATAATTCTGTTTCACAAGGTTGTTCATAGGAAATTTGGATTTAAGTGATTGTGGTAATTTTGATCTTAGTACATATATCAGAATATAAACATTACATTGTGAGAGCTAGCAAATATTGTTCAAAAAATAATATCAGGTACCTTGAAAATAACAATTTTGGTTAAATGTGAAATTGTTTTTGGAAACAGTTTGTGGTTTGAAATTTCCTAGAAAGACAGAAGATGCATATTTTTTAATTTCATTTTAGAATAGTTCTTTATTACTAAATTCAGTCTTCCAAGTTATGGTCAAAATCGAGTATAATTCTATTTCATAAATTTAGATTAAGGTGAATGTGGCGATTTTGGTCTTGGTACATATAGCAAAATATAAATGTCACATTGTAAGAGCTAGCAAATATCACTTAAAGTAATTGTTCAAATACTGATATCATGTATCCCAAAAATGACAATTTTGGTTAAATTTAGAATAGTTTTTGGAAACAGTTTCTTTGACAAGTGTATGAATGGTACAACTTTTAAGTGGGGAACCTTGCGATTTTCCAGAAACACAGAAGAGGCCTATTTTTAATTTCCCTTTAGAAAACAATAGTTTTTTATTACTCAATTTAGGCTTCTAAGTTGTGAGAATTATTTGAAGAGGACAATATATTCCTAAGTCAACCGCAAAGTGTTTTGGGTTCTACCATTTTATGTCAAATATAGAACAGTATTGTGCGTAACTATTGTCTATCACCAAAAAAAAGCAAAAACCAGAAATATTATTAAATAAATCATGATCTTCTATTTGGATGTTTTTTTTTAATCTTCCATATCATACAATAGCTTATTAAGATCTGCCTTGCGGAAACACAAACACATTCACACATTTCTATACGAGAATTAAAATGTTATGCCATTAAGTTATCTTGTTAGTTTGTCAAAAAAAATAGAGTTTAAAAAACAGTTTTTGTAATTCAATGACTTCCAACTATAAATTTGCAATCTAAATCCGCATTTTGCGAATAGGTACATTTAATTTAGCAACACTTACCAGATAAAAAGACATTTCAAAAATCGCCATTTTAATTTTAAAGACTTGAGACTTGATTACAACAATGCAACACATCGGATTCACTAGTTTTTTGACTACGGTAAGTTTGGTTAAATTGTAGTATATAGCAGCGTTGCGATACTCTTTAGGGCTAATTCCCTCCTCCAACATAATCAAAATAAGGCGAGAAATTTACCTAAAATGCTTTGCACGGCCAATTCATCCTTATTCAGAGATTGGGAGACAAATACAATTTACGTTCCATTATTTTAGAACTATTATAAGATAAGCCGAAGTCCGGAAATTTAGTACAGTACATTTCAGTTCCCTTATCCTGCTTACAGGTAAAATTAGAACAAAACAAGTCAGTGGCGACTGATGTCGCAGAGAAACTCTTATTACAGATTTGGGTAGTCCATTTCTGCAGAATTTAAATTTTTTCAGGCAGCATTCTCGGATATGTCTTAAGAATCATGGCAAAGGTAAGAATATTGTTACCGGCAGAGTGTTGTTAAAAATACCCAGCACAAATTCCACAATTGCTTATTTGAACAAAAGATAGCCAGAAGGATAAATTGAATATTTCCATGTCATGGTAATTGTATTTTATCAGGTATACTTTTTGAATAAATGAAAACATTTGATTCAAAGCAATCCGCACAAAATCAATGGAAAATGATTCCCAGTCGGTTTTGTTGAAATTGCAGTATGTTAGTTTTTGACTTTCTGATCAAAAGTTGTCATGGGCGGCTACAAGTTTTTTCTTCAGTTTGACCTTCAACCGACCTCCAGGTGACCATAGATCGCTAAGCTATCCTCGAATTCAGGTTCAGCGATCCCAAAAGCATTGTATCTACTGGTCAAAATTTATTACATGCCTTTTTGATTCCATTAACTTGAAACTTCGTGAAGCTTACTCAGACCTCCCTCTTTATCTCTGACACTATTCATAGGATCATTTTGGGCCCATGACAATTTTTGATCAGAAAGTAAAAAACTATAACATACTGCAATTTCAGCAAAATCGACTGTGACTCATTTTCCATTGAATGGTAAGATTTGATAAAATTTTAAATGTAGGTAACGATCATGAGGCAACTGCATAGGCCAGAGGACTTTCCAAATTTAGAGATTCTTCCAAAACAAAATAACGAGACCTTTCTCAAAACTTAAAAAAGTGCGAAAAACGTATCAACCAACCCGGAAATTGTTTAGTTGATAAAAAACTATGTTTCATGTCCGTTAAAAATCGTTTTAAGAAAAAATATTGATATCTACTACTACTATCTGCTTCTTTTTCTTTTGTTTGTTTTGATTATGTCAGTTCTGAAAATTTTTCACAGCCTCGCTGTTAGCTGTGATCTGGTTCACAGTTCACCAACATATGAAGACACAGAGGCATAAAAAAAGTCAAATAATCAATAGAAAGTACAAGCAAAAAAGTTGAGACAATGAAGGACATATAATTGCAGTAAATCAAGAGATGCCTACTGTACGACATTTGCAGTTACACAGAGACCATGAAATATCTTCGAAGATAGCTTACCGGTATTTGGCAGTTTTATGCAACTATAATCGGTTAAAAATATATATATTGGAAAAAACCAATGCCTGCTTGACGTCAATTTTTATCTCGAGGGCCACTAGGAGATTTTTTTGAATAAATCGATAATCAAGTTTGGTTATTATCTAAAGGAAAATGTGTAAAATAGTGTTGTTATTAAGATAATATTCGTGGGATAATGAGAAATAAATATTCACGATTTTTTAAATTTTTACCTTTAATGTAGCTAAAGTTATTAAGCTAATTCAGATCGATTCTACAATGTTTTCTCAATTTTTATCAAATGAAGCCGCTCTTTGTTCTAATTGATAGAAAAAAGAACAAAACTAATCTTATTGAAAGTTTGTAGCATTATTATGTTACTTTCAGTATGTCAGGTATGTATTTTTTTTAGTTATACTAAACAGTCTTTTTATTTTAAATAATTAACTTCTGGGTATGTTACTTTTTTAACTTATGTAAGTATTTGGTATCAAAAAGAATATATTTTTTAATGGCGTATCCTCTGTACCTTCTGAAACAAATGCGATCCACCCGATGAGAGCAATTACTTCGTTCCCAAATTGCCATTTGTCCTATAGTTATCGTCAAAAAAAATTTTATTTGTTTTATTAGAAAATATTATTCTTCTTAAAAATTTAAATTTAAGTAAATTAACAAATGATAAATTAATTAGAATCCCCGAAAATCAGATCGGGACTTATGGGAGATCATAAAATTTTACTAAATTTTCCATATTTGCAACCTTTTTGGAATTACTAACAACACCTTTTAGTGGCGTTAGACAAAGATTCTTTCTACCTAACACATTTTTTCCACTGGAAATACTTTTTTTTAATTCATTATTTTCAAAAAGAGAATTTATTTTTTATTACTTCTACTCAATTTCAAAATATTTTGGTAAATATCTAAAAGCATTGACTTTGATGTATGGGATAAAACTGTTTTATTATTTCTGTAGAAATATACGGGGTGACATACCAGGAGGTTAAAAAATAAGAATCCGGTTTAGAATCCAGTTTTAAGCAAAAGATAAATTTCAAATTTTACAAAAAGCAATAGTAGGTTATGTAAACAAAATCATTTAATTAACGTAAGGGTTATACAAAATGAAAACACATTATTTTACATAGTAAGATGAAAATTCTTAGTTAGTTTTTAACAATTTTCTATACTTTGTCACTTTTAATTATTATTACTGCAAAAAAGTTTCAATTTTATAGTACAATTCAGCAATAGCAATGAGAGTATAAAGAAATGATTTTCAATGCTTCAAAAATATCAAAGAAAATTTCCGAATAGACGAACAGAATTATGAATGATGCCCATCGAATTCAAATTAATCAAGATTTTGCAGCAATTTATTGATTCGAAGTTGCTAAGCATACGAACATAACATTTAATGCATAGAGAAATAGTATTCTGTTACTTGTGTAATGTGTTTTCTATATAAGATATACAACTCCTATACCTGTTAAAAATACTGTTTCAATCACTAATATCAGGGAGTAAAATTTCGCCATTTACATAATTTACTTAGTGTACCAAATTTCCATTATTTAGCATCATGCAATTATTTACAAAACTTTGATTACTTTGACGTTTCATAAAAATAAAATTGCTACCTAACCTATGAAAAACTCATTCACCTCAGCCAACATACATACTTTCTATTTGAAATATAATTGTTGCTTACTGGTTTCCTGATTACTTGGACTCTTGACGTTTATATGCCTCAGTCTGGTGTGCTCCTCGATACTTGGTCCACAGCTTCAAATTCCATGCCATAGACTAGCGCTTCATTGATTGTCTTACATCTGGCTAATCGAACGGCCTCAAGTGTTTCAGTCTCGCACACTGTTAATAAATACTTGGACTACATAAAGTCCTGCAGGGCTGTTAGATACACTGAGTGAACTAAACGGACTATATCGACTACATGTTGTTGTAAACTCTCATTTCTTCTTTGAGATCTTACAGATCTGCTGTAAGTTTGTCACCAAATCTCATTTCTAAGCGTTGATAGGATGTCAAAATTATAGTGTCTATCTAACGCCTCACTTCTCAATTATACTGCTAGGACTGTAGCTTTATCACTGATAATCCAGTTATTAACTTTCGCTGCGGTATCAAATTCTTTCATACAGGTTTGGCAAGAAGATTTATTGTCATAAGCTGTGAGCTGAAGTTTCGTAAAACTTTAGCGAGGTTGTTCAATTTTCATAGAACTTTTTCAAATTCTTTATTCATATAATCTTTCTCTATATTGTCGAAATGGCTATCTACGTCTTCGAATGGGTTATTTATTTCCGCCTTGGTGTTATTTATCATACTGGCTTCATTATCTGATTGCTTCTTCATGTCATCTTTCATTTCTTATAAGTATTTGATTTCTTGCCCGTTTTAGAGTTTGTCTCTCATCTTCGGCATATTAACTTTCAATGCATCTTGTTCTATCTTCATCTTAGTGCATCCAGTCCATCCTATTCTGTCTTCAAATCAGATCTTACAATTAGTGCATTCAATGCATCGCGATCTGTCTCTATATCAGATCTTAACTCACACTATTCTGACTGCATTGACCTCATCTTGTCCACTTAAGATCTTGTACTGACTAGCATTCCCTGATTTTTCAAAAAATCCTCAGAATCTTGATCGTGACACCAATTTTTATCAAATTTTCTTTATTTAGCATAATTATTATGTAACGATTTACAAAATTTTGACAACTTTGACGATTCAAAAACTCTCCTGTTGTGCACTAGCGCTGCCTTTTATACAGTGTGCCCCCGAATAGGGTACCGTACTGTTGTTGATTTTTCGAGAAAAAGTTATTCTTATTTTCTTTAAGTAAATGCCTTTATTTTCTTTTTTTTTTCATTAAAAGCTGTATTTACCAAATTTGTTCGAGAACTCAAGAAATGCTTAAATACGGGATTTAGTCAGACAAGAACAATAATGACATTTTGCTAATAAAAAGACATATTACATAACACAGCCCCACAAAAAAAAGTGACAGGTCCGAAAGACAAGACCATGGTATCCTTATGGTTTTGGAGCCGCTGAATCCGAATCCGGTGTCCGTTTGACACAATTAGCTCTGGTTTAAGGTCAGTCCAAGGTCAAATGTAGAAAATCAATTGTCAACAAACTAAACCTATGTATCTATACGTTTTTGGGGTCACCGAATTCGACTCCGGTGTCCGTTTGACGTGATTAAATCTGGTTTAAGGTCAGTTCAAGGTCAAATATAGAAAATAAATTGTCAACAAACTCAACCAACGTATCTATACGTTTTTGGAGACGCCGAATCCAAATCTGATGTCCGTTTGACTCAATCAGATCTGGGTTGAGGTCAGTTCAAGGTCAAATATGGATAATCAATTGAAAACAAGGCAAACTTACATATCTATACGTTTTTGGGGTCGTTGAATCCGAATCTGATGTCCGTTTGAAGCGATCAGGTCTATTAAATACTTTCTAATAGAAAAAGATCAATCAACATACGAAAGACACTTTTGAGCAGAGAGAAAGGTTTCACCAAGATATTAAAGAAGGAAGAAATTTGGGTGGCAATGAAACTATCACTGATATTGCTAGTGATATTAGTGATGACGAATATATTCCATATCACGTTGTGAAAAAGACAGGAACAATATCATAAAAAAAGTAAATGAAGTTCGAGATTTGGGCCTGGCAGAGAATGGAGCAGAGAGCATGGAATGGAGAGCACTCCTAATATCATGGCTAAAAAAATATTAAGCAAGCCGGAAAAGTGCAAGCTTTTTACTATCAGTACAGAAATAAGGAATATTTTTCTAATGATGAAGAATTTTCCTTAGGGTACTACAATAATATTGTTGGATGAATCACTTCAAACATGTATGTTGTAAACCTAATGCACATTGAAACAACAGTGCCGTAATTTGAGGATAGTCTTACATAGGATCAAATACAAACAACATAAATGGCTTTACATTTGGCCTTGAACTGAACTTAAACCAGATCTGATCGAGTCAAACGAATACCGGATTCGGATTCGGCGACTCCAAAAACGTATAGATACGTAGGTTTAGTTTGTTGGCAATTGATCTTCTACATTTGACCTTGAACTGACCTTAAACCAGAGCTAATCGTGTCAAACGGACACCGCATTCGGATTCAACGACCCCAAAACTATACGGATACCGTGGTCTTGTCTTTTAGACCTGCCACTTTTTTTTTGTGGGGCTGTGTAATTATCGTGGATATTTCCTTCTCAATGTCAACTAATGCTAACCCTGGAGCAACGAATTTATCTTTAATGTTATGGAATCAGTAATGTTTCATATTGATATGCAATACAAATTTTTAATGAAAACATCCAAATGTAACTGTAACTCGTAGAGCAGTTCGGAAGCTAATTATAAAATTCGATACCACTGGTGATGTAAAAAATATTAAAAAGATAACAAAAGAATACAATGATAACGATGCTGCTACTGTTGTAGTTATGGGAAAGGTCATATTCAAAGAATTTTAGTATACAACATAATCTATTAATTCAAACCAGTGTTTAATTATAAATTGCTTGATGGAGATAATGGTCGTCATTTGGACTTTTGTTTAACAATAAGCGAGAAATTGATTGAAAATAGATTTTTTCATCACAATATTTTATTTACTGACGAATCAACATTCACAACTAACTAATGGCGTGGTTTCCTCTCAAAATTGTAGATACTAGGCTAAAGATACTCCAAACTTTCTTTTGATAAGTCATAGTCAAAAATTTAAAAATGTAAATGTCTGATGTGGCACAATATATCATGAAATAATTATGAGTCCTTACTTTTTGGAAGAAAATCTTTATAGAGTTCAGGAGAAAACTAATATTTCAATAAGACGGATGCTCTGCACATTCCACACTTCTAGTGAGAAACTGGCTTGACGTTCACTTCCCTAACAAGTGGATCGAATGCTATGGACTAATAGGTAGCTTATCCTGCACAGGCACCCGACTTGTCCCCATTAGATTATTTCTTATGGGGATACCTAAAGCAAAAGTATATTCAAACGATTTTAACGATAAAATTGATTTACTTAAGCAAAAAAAATCAGGTAGCTGTTGCCACCATAAACGAATAGAAAAATGTGTATTACTTGGAGGTTATAAGAATAGGACTTGCTTCGTTGTTGTTGTTGTTGTTGTTAATTCCAGTTTTAATTTGTAATACTTCTATTTTTTAATTAGAAAAGCTACTTTTATTTGATTTGCAGACTACCATGGCAGTTGTTAATGACAACAATTTCGGGGCTGGTTGCCACGCCGTCGGTTTATGTTTCTTGACGTTTCACATTTTCAAAGTTATTGGACGCTGTATGTTTTATTGCATATTTGATTACTGTCCATTGCTTCCCAAGATAAGCAAAGCTTTTTATCAAGAATAACTTTTTTTAGAAAAACATCAACAATAAAAAAGTTTACAAGAGTGCGGTACCCCATCCGGGGACACACTGTATATTTGTCGTTTTTCGAAATTTCTAAGATTAGTATAAAATAATATCCACGTTTCTTAGAGCATGAAAATAAGAAATATGGCATATTCTAGAAATATCGGGAAAAAATAATTTAATTATTAAATAAATAAGTGCATAAACATAGTACACTAAAATGATTTTCCCTTCAAGGCTATTTACCTTCTACCTACGTAAAATACAAACTTCTTTTACTGCCCATGTATCAGGTCTAAGCCATTGTGAGGAATAAACTATTAAGAAAACAATTTGTTAAATTTTTAATCACTACGATTTGATTCAAATGCGATTAAAGATTATTAAAAAATAATGCCACTGATTCTTAATATACCTACTCCATTATTTCAGCTTAGACCTTCTTTACTCTCTAGTGCATAATATTATATACTAATTGTAAGACACTAATACAACTACTTATATGTTATTTGGTTTTATCGGTCAACTCTAATCTAAAAATTAGATTACATATCAACAGTGAAATGTAAATAACGTATTATTTCGTATTTGACGTATTTTACTAGCGCATATACGTCAAGCTGACCCAGTTGTTTAATATTATTAATAATTTTTTAATTAATTTACTGTTTCTTTTCAACTTCCCTGATGACGGATGAGAGGAGATCGAAATTTGGGAAGCCCAATGCAAAATAAAATAACAGTAATGAAATAATGGATATTCAAAAGAAAAAAACACCACGGTATTATGTGAATGGGCTTTTTTTTAAAGAGAAACGAGCGGGTCACGGTTTCCTTCAAGAACGAAAGTAAAGAATAAATATTTTCGTTAGGCTATTAGTCATTAATTAATTCACTGCTATTTATTTTGGCTCTGGAATGGGGGCAATGCATTTATTTTTATCGGTGGCGCGGATAAAGGTAGATCAGTTATGTAAATCGAGGCAGAGATTGACACTTCGATTTCGACCAGATACACCGACCTTGTCCGATTGGTAATGGACTAGATGCTTGTTATTCTTCAAATCTTGCGGCATTTCGAAGAACTGTTATGGCAAAACAATCACGGACCAACAAATTTTCCCATTATATAAATAATAAATATGAGCTCACATGTCGCAAAAACTTAATGAAAGACGTAGATATTTATGCAATTCATAATTTTATAAATGTGAATTTCATTTCCGTTATCGAAATATATGTATTAAAATTAATTTATATAAATTATAGGTTATAATCCATTTCACCCATTTGTGCGTATAATTTTTTTGTGCACGATCTTATAATATATTCATTATGTCTCTTCAGTTATACGAGCCCAGGCTCATAATAGTTCGGCCGGTAATTTGAAACTATATTTTTGAAGATAATATTAAACTTAAAACAAAGGTGCAAAATTTAATCAAAACTATTACAACTATATTCTAAACTATACTTTTAAGTAGCTGAAACTGAAAATTATAATTAAATTACGTAAAGAAACAAATCAGTATAACCAAAAATGTATTTCACGTGGTGGGTCATAATAGTTCGGCCAAAACCTAATATTGCGTTACGTCGCCTTTATTAGCAATAACCGCCTTAATTCTACTGGGCATTGTATCCACAAGTCGTGCACACTCTTCTGGTGGAATATTATTCCATACATTTTGCAAAGTAGCTTTTAATTCGGGTACTGTCCGCGCTGGATTTTTTCGAAGTTGCTTCTTCATGTTGTGCCAAAGTGTCTCGATTGGAGACAAATCTGGACTAGAAGACGTCCATTTTAGAACAGGAATGTTATGTTCTTGAAACCACGTCTTCACAGTTTTCGCAGTATGGCAAGGTGCACCATCCTGTTGGAACATGAAGTCACCGTCATCGGCTGCACATTGCGCGATAGATGGTAAAAAACTTGCTTCCAATATCTCCTTATATTTTTGGGCGTTAACAATTCCATCGATGAAGTGTAATTTGCCCACTCCTTTTGCAGACATACAACCCCATATCATGACTGATGCTGGGAACTTTACTTTTTTTACTAGACAGTCATTATGGAATGCTTCGCTGGATGTTCGTAACACCCTTTTACGGGAGTCGCCCACACAAACATCAAACTTGGACTCATCACTCCAAATTATATTGTACCACTGTCTTTGAGTCCAGTTCTGATGTTCCCGAGCCCACTTTAGTCTGTTGCGTTTTTGTAAAGTTGTCAGTAGTGGCTTTTCTTTTGCCTGTTAAAAAAAAATTGGATGCCAACAGTTTCACCAAAAAAAAAACGAATAAATTTTACCTTATAAAATTTGTATCCTATTTTTCTAATAGTCCTTTTAGTTGTAGACAACGAAATATCCTTGGCTATACTTTCTCTCCATAAAACAGTTATCTCTTTAGTGTTAGATCTCCGATTTGTTTTCACAATTCTCCGTAAAGCTCTTTTATTTGCTTCTGTAATTGTAGATGGTCGGCCGGTTTTAATTTTTTGATCAACTCCATTAGTAGTTTTATATAAATTGATAATGTCTTGAACGGTAGAACGCGGCACAGAATGAGAAACTGAAATTCGACGTGCCGAAATACCTTTCTTATGGGCATTAATGATGGACAAACGAAAATCTTTACTTAAGGGCTTACCACGAGGCATTATGCTTTAAATATGATTTGAAACTAATACTGACAGCTGTCTTGTTGATATATTTCATAATTGCTTTGTTTTAACTAGTCAGCTCGATTTCATGGCAATTACGATAAGCGGCCGAACTATTATGACCTACCACGTGAAATACATTTTTTGTTATACTGATTTGTTTCTTTACGTAATTTAATTATAATTTTCAGTTTCAGCTACTTAAAAGTATAGTTTTGAATATAGTTGTAATAGTTTTGATTAAATTTTGCACCTTTGTTTTAAGTTTAATATTATCTTCAAAAATATAGTTACAAATTATTACCGGCCGAACTATTATGAGCCTGGGCTCGTAACTACAGATAGAAACTTCAATTTGGCCTCTTTTCTAAATTTTAACAAGTCCGCAATAAGTCATCGTTATTAATTCAATTAAAATGTCATCATTTACATTTAAAAGTAATTTGGAACTGTATATTAAAAACAAGTGAACAGTGAAATGGAGATTTCTTTAACATCACTAGCAATAAAAGAAGCTACAAAAATTGCCCCATTAAATTTATAACTGGAAAAATAAAAGTATATACAGGTTGTTACAAAAAAGTAGATCAAGCCGGTAAACGCAGATTCTCTGGATGGGATTTTCCTTATGTCATTTTTAATTTAGGTTCTGTTTCAAGATAAAGTGTCAAATTTAAAATTTAAAAACAAGTTTTACACCTTTTGTTTAACTTTGGTTAAAAAAAAATTGAAGCACGAACGGAGGAAAGGATTTCTAGCAGCCATTTACTAACCACCCAACTTTTTTTCAATAGACGCCTTTGGTACAAAATTTTGTCTTTATACTAAGCACCTGTTTCTTATTTATTTATTTATTCATTTTTTTACTTTTCGAGATATCGCTATTTCCTTGGGAATGAGATTAAACTTGACACTTAAAACTCAACATTCTCAGAAAGATGTATTGTAAATATCTACTTTGAGGTTAGGTTAAATGTTTCCTTTATTTAATAAAAAAATCGAATAAAACTTGAAATATATTAACAAGAGAAACCATATTATGTCGGAAAATATATAGTTTTAACCTTTTACAGTTCTTTTTCACAATTGTGAAACGGAAACCACTTATTTTATGCTAGAGACAAATAAATAAATAATAATGGCAAATTTAACTTGGCGGTTGTCAAAAATACATCTGAGTTGATAACACTCAGGTATATTTTTATAAAACTTAGTTGGTCGTTTATGAGAAATTATGTAATAGCAAATGAATAGATTTCACATATTCAAGGAAATTACGATATCTTATAAACCAAGCCCGAAATAAAAATTTTACAAGAGTGAAAATAGAACAGGAAAGAATCGCTTAGTCGAAAACACAATACTTATGAACCACAAGCGTGCGCAACAAAAATATAGGGGGACAGTGAGTACTCTAATTTGTTTCCCCTCCGTCCACACAAAGTTTCAATCAAATGTCTTGAAAAATTAGAGTAATAAAAACTTTTTTTCAATAATAGTTTTGACGCCCTGTAAAAACAGCACAAGGAATGTTAGGTATTATTTTAACCCAAAGAATTTGTGGTTAACGGTTCGACCTACCTTTTTGCAACAAAAGATGTATGTGTTTTAGGTAAATAATCATATCCATCTATTCCGAAAATCTCTAGTAGGTATCACTTTAAGGACGTTCGATACACCTCTTCCGGGGCGGGCGGTGCGGAGAGTATGCCTATGTTTATACACGGGAGTCTTGTTGCAGTACCAACTTTACATAAATTAATTTCAGCGAACTAAGTATGCTATTTAGAATGAAATTTATACAACACATATTAGCTTGCATATTTTTTTCGTGTTTAATACACGTCAGTTCACTTTTTATTTGAATAAAAGCGTCTATTTATTCATTACGAGCTTGTAAAATTATGGATGAAATCTGGCAACATTGCCATGGCGTGGTGGTAAAAGTTGGGTCAACTGTCATTACTGTCAACTTTGCGCGAATTCCGTAAACATGAATGAACAACCAAGGTACAAAGGAAAAGTAATGACTGAAAAGTATAAAATGAGTGTAAAACAGAATGTGGATTGATGAGAAAAAAATAAAATGTGCAAACCGAGAATCCATATGATAACTATCAAGAAGTTCAATGTATGATAGTGAGACGTCGACTTGTCAAATTGAAGATTATGACATAACAACTAAACTGTTCGTTTTGCAAAGAGATCCTTTCAATTTTTGTTTCAAATTGCTAGTATATTGCTTTAGATCACGAAAAATTTATTTAATATTAATTATTACTACATATATTTTCGACTGGAATAATTTTATAATCTATAATTGAGCTATTCAAATATAACGCATCAGTCGAAGCATTAAATACAGCGTACAGTGTTGCCATATTTCCTTTCATTGGATCAGATGTTTGTTCAAATTTGTCAAAACGTTATCTATTCATTCCATTATCTCAATAATTACATTGTAAGTGCATATTTTTATTGTTTTAAAATGTTTAGTAATATTTAATTCTTTAATTACAATTTTATTTTTCCGATCCTAACCATTTTTAAGAGCAATATTCACGTTTGATTAAAGTTTTTTCCCAACTCCCATAAGAGCCTGTGTAAAAGAGCATAATTTTTAAAATCATTTTTCAAAAAAACTACGTTGTCAATCGATCTGATATTTTTACACAAGTCAGTTTGCATATTTATTAACAGATTTCAATTGCTTTGAAAACATTCTTACCATTTTTCTTTTGGTATCGAACCTCCTTAAAATACCTTTAAAAATGAAGGAGCTATTTTAAAACAATTGAACAAAAATTGTTTTTGAACACTCCTGACTTTTAAGGAAGCAAAATTGTACTAAGATAACTGATCTAAATCGGTTTATTTTTACTCAAAAATGCCACCCTTGAAGTATGAACCGTTTGCTTTCCAACACCCTGTATAAGTACACACGCATGTGTGCTAAGGCATAACCAGGCAATGGCAAGATAACCTAAATTTATATTTTTATCCTCAGTTGTGTACACTGTACGTTTTATATATAAATTTAAGAATGAATATTGTACTTCAAGCTCTTTTTGAGATAGTAGCTGTCAAAACCGTGAATTATAAAACTTTATTCAGCTCAGAGAAAAAATAATGTAATCAAGTGATTTTCTATTATTCTGCTAAGACAAAAACTTCTAGAGTGGTCCTTCTTTAATATTTTTTTGAGACCCTTAGGCAGAAAAAGGTATAGTTGATTTTGTTTTTGTAAATGTTCTAAAATTTATTTTCCATACACATATGATGAAGTTTTGGATGTCTTTATTAGTCGCTATATGATTTTGTTTTATATAATGTTAACGAATTTGGTACTCTTGCAAAATATATACAGAGTGTTCAAATTTGGTTGTTTGAGAGCTGTTAAGTAGAAACATGGCGGTTAATAAATATGTAAAAGTATACGATTGAACAACGCGTCTTTATTGTTAAAAATTATATTAAATTTGGTGAAAGCTATGCAGAAAATAGAAGAAAATATAGCACAAAATATGGAAAAATAAGTTTTCCAACAAACAGCACCAATTACTTAAAAATTCATTGTTGCAAGAGTCATTTTTTGAATTTTTGAGCATGTTTTTGAATTGTGATTATATATGTTTTTATTTTACCAAAAAGTATATGTCAAAACGAAAATAATGGGCACCGGCAGAGCTCTGTATGATGATTTTAATTGAATTTTTGTTTGAAAAAAGAGACGAAAAGTTTGAAATCGGAAAAAATGAGTATTTCGGAAAGATATTGACTTTTTTATGTAAAAAAAATGTGGTTATTTAAGACACAGAAAGGTACACTTGTAAAAATTAAATTATTTTTACAGGAATGGAAAATAAAAAACGAAAAACAAAAGAAAAAACAATTTTTCGCATTTTTCTCGGAAATTTTGAGGATATGTTAAAAAGTGACTTCTACAAGAGTTACAGATTTTTGCATGACCTACAACTTTTGTAATAGATACTTTTTTTTGACGTCAACTTTCGCCAAAAATCACAATAATACCCTTATTCATCCTTTTTCAACACCTCAAATCAACCCGCCACCACTCATTTATTTTCTTTACGTTTATTATAAGCCCCTTTACCATTTACACTTGTAAAAGTTCAAGTAACAATTCTTTTTCTCTAAATGTAATTTGGTTGGACTATACGTACTACAAACCGAATAAATAATTGAACGTAGATAATACTAAAAACTCATAAGTATTCAATTATAAAACAGTGAAAACGTTAACAATATTAAAACTATTAAATTGCAATAACTTAACATTCGAAAACAGTTATTATTGTTATACATTTGTTTTTATTAATAAATTAAAAATTGTTGTGTTGTTAATATTTAAAACTTAAATATATATCCTATTCATTCATGTGTTTTTGTCATTCACTACAGACAAAAAACGCAGTAAAAGCTAGGTTAATGTCCAAATGCGCTAGGTCAAGATTCATTCTTGACCTTTGTAGGTCAGCGATTAGGAGCGATCCTAAATGGGGTTTAAATAAAGATATGGAAATATTTTTTTTCAGCGCAAATATGCATTTAAAATTTTTTTCCAACCGCTTATTCTTATTCTACTCATTTATCCCTACCTTCCCTTAAAATTAATGACATGATTGAATCACTCTGTATATGGTTGTACATTACCACCTTCTCCTCTAATGTACAAGTTTCTAGTTTATGCACGGTAATAGAATATACGTTTTTTTTTTGTAATATATATTGAAATTGCAACATTTACCCTTATCGATTTCATTATATCGTTCTTCTAATGGACATTCAAATGTGATGACAAAAAATTTTCCTCCGACACAGCTCATCACTCGCCAACAGCATTAGACTAGGCAAACTTGAATTATCCAAGTTAAAAATAAAATGAACTTAGAAAATAAATCAGCGAGGACGTTCTTAACAAATTGTAAAGAACTTTCTAAATCAACGCGCTGCAATATACAACTTTTAACCAGGTGGGACAATTATTAATCAGTCATCTGTGACAGGCGACTAGATGAAGTGAAAATGTGAGTGCCAAGTGCCGTAATAACTTGAAAATTTGGCAAATAGGAGCAGATTTTTTTAGAATAATTGGCTTCTATATTTGAATGGATCACTATTACAGTTATTAATAAAGCATTAGTTATACAGTATTATATTAAAATATAACTTTCGTAATGGAAAATTTCAAACATCGGATCTATGTAGTCAAAATATGAATAGTTAGAACAGTTATTTACTTACTCACAAAGAAGTCCTTTATTTTTTATACAAAAAAATGTCTGTATTATTTTAATCAGACGAGTTTGATCAACATGGCCCTGGAACGAAAACACAAAAATTTTCTGATATTATATACTAACAATAAGCTTGATTTAGTGAACACTCAAACGAAAAGTATCGAAAAAAGTGAACATTTTACATTAAATTGTTAATAACAATGAAACTTGTTAATCAACCGAAAAACTCCAACGGTGTTCCCTACGGTATTGTTGCGAAGTTCTGTAAAAAAATTTCAAGTCGATTCATTGAAAACTTTTCGAGTTATGTTTCCGGGAAGTTAGAAAAGTAGTGGATTCTCGGAAAATGCTTTTAAAGTTTTTGTTGCCATTCAGCATAAGAAATTCATTCTATTCATTCTACTGTGTCCAAAAAATAAGGTGAATTACTTATTTAAAATTCGCGGGTATTATGAAAGCACACAATTATTTTTTTGTATATTCGTAGTACTGTCCTTGATATCTATGCAGGGTTTCAATTCAATATATTCAATTGTTGCGGAGCTACTCGTGTTTCTGTAAACATACAAGTGAGTTTATCGATTTTCACTATAAATTTGTTGTTATTAAGCAAAGAATTTGTATTAAATTTTGTTTGCGGAATGAAAATTCTGCCGCGGAAACGTTGAGGATATCACAGAAGGCCTTTAGTGATGACTCATCACTAGTGATGAGGTTATCTCGCAAAAAAATGTTTACAAGCGGTACAAAGACTTTAAAGAAGGCAGAGAAAGCGTTAAGGACGAGCAGCGTCCCGGACGATCATCAGTGTCAACTGATGAACAACACGTTAATCAAATTAAGATCTTGTGCTCGAAAACCGTCGATTAACAATAAGAGACCTTGTTGATATTGTTGACACTTCAAAAGGTTCAGTAAATACCATTTTAAAAGATTTGTTGCGCTTTAGATGCGTCAAATCGCGTTTGGTTCCAAATACATTCAACTTTTGGAAAACTAGCATCACACTGACATCTATAAAACTGTCTACGCCTCCGTTTCTTACTGGATTCTTGTTCCGCAATTTTTTCGGTGCCGCGGCTAGTAAGACTCCTGGGAAGGCGTAGAATTTCGTATTGCTTTTTTTTTTTGTAAAAAAATATCACAAAACTTTCTAAAATGATTTGCTACTGAAATAATAGTCTGAGGTATGATTTACCGTATTTATGTTTGTCACTATCTTAATTTTATTAATTGATGACTGATGACAGCGATGTCGCTGTGTTTTCGCTGTCTACGATGATTTTATATTTATTTTACATTAGATTTAATGCAAAGTCTCGGATTTGGTGACACCTCCCTTCTTCGTGCGAATCGACTTTACTGACTGTTGGGCCAATTTTTATTTGAAACTAAAAAATGTATGTTTACATGAAAAATGGTAGATTGTAAATCAATGTGCACTCAGTGAGAAAATATGAACGTTTGCAAAACGTTATTTAGAAGTAAATAAAAAAAAATGTCACTTTCATTAGCAAATACCTCTAGGGTATGCTGGGCTGCTGGAACTGCTGCTAGCATCTAGCTCGTGAACTAGACGACCGACGGCTGGATCGGGCGTTCTGTTCCGGATCTGTGGGATCGTGGCTGCACTGGGACTGGATTCGTGATATTTTAGCTGAACTTGAGTAGCTGGCACGGCGACTAGAGCGTAAATCGCCCTGATTTGATGGCTCTCTGTTGTCGGCTCGCTGCTCTGGCATGGACTTTGTCTGGGTCGGTTGAGACAGCGACTCGGAAACGGTGGTCCTATCTGGTCTTGTTCTCTCTGGGCTGCTGCTAAGGTGTAGTGTCGGTGGTCTGGTTTGGGTTTGTTACCAGGGCCATGTTGTGGCCTAAGTCTCTGGACTCGCTGTTGGCTCGACTTTGGCTGCTGCAGGAGAGCTGACGATCACTCTGACCTAATGGCTCTGCGTCTGCTGCGGTGGACCTTGGCTTAGGCTGTCTGCGGCTTGGAACTAGCTGTGGTGGCTCGACCACGAGCGGTATGTCACCTTGACATTGTTGCTCTCTGGTAGCTGGCTGGCCTGGTTGTGGAGGTTGTGGTTGGTGGTGGTCCCCTAAGACTTGGTCGTCATCGTCGGACTCGTCGTCGCTTAGTTCGACGTCATCATTGCCCTGGGGCGCTAGGCGGAGGTCGTCTATGTGGTGGAGTTGAGTTCGAGCGCCGTGTCGACCGATTTCATAGGTAACGTCTCCCAAATGTCGTAGTACTCTGCCGGGGCCAGTCCAGACCGGGGCGAAAGCTTCTCGATTCGTCGGATGTGACCTCACCAAGACTCGTGTGTCGACTTGGTATTCGGTGGGTGGTTGGGTGTCTGGTTTGTAGAGTTTGGCTTGGAAATCTTGTTGACGAGCTTGGATGGCAGCTCGTTCTGGTCGCTGTTGTTGCTGTCTTGTCCGGAGTATGGATAGTGCTTGGGGCAGGTGTTGATCCCATCTCCGGCGTTGGTGTCCACGCATCAAAGCGCGAAGAACGTTGCCGGACACTTCGTGATTCCGCCGCAAGAGGTGAGACGGGGTATCGGCCTTGTTTCCGGCTGTAGCATGTTGCATGAGCCTGCCGTAAACGCATCAGTGAGAGGTTGTTCGCCTGTGGGTGGTTCCTGCCTTGGACTGGAACGTTGTGCCGGTCCAAAAGACAATTCACTGTCTATTTCTGAATGTATTTGTTGAATTGGAGGTGGATATCTATTTTCCATATCGATACCTGGTTGTGAGGTCCTTGTGGGCGCGCTTGTCCACTAGAGGCCCCTTAGTTGGGCGCCATGTCTACGCCTCCGTTTCTTACTGGATTCTTGTTGCGCGATTTTTTCGGTGCCGCGGCTAGTAAAATTCCTAGGAAGGCGTAGAACTTCGTATTGCTTTTTTTTTTGTAAAAAAAATATCACAAAACTTTCTAAAATGATTTTGCTACTGAAATAATAGTCTGAGTTATGATTTACCGTGGCCTGAGAGTCAGTAGTCGATTCGTATTTATGTCTATCATTATCTTAATTTTATTAATTGATGACTGATGACAGCGATGTCGCTGTATTTTCGCTGTCTGCGATGATTTTATATTTATTTTACATTAAGGCCCCCACAGACACACGTTCTTTTTGGCAGTTTTACCCGTACAGTTTTATCTGTACGGGTAAACATGAACAACGGTAACAGCCACACACTGGACGTGTTTTTTGTTCAGTTTTTTTTTAAATCGTGGTGTCATTAACATCAACCGTTCTGTGATGGAATATATGACAACATTGGCAGTGGCGGCGGCAATTGCTATAAAATTTAAATCTAAATGCAAAAAAAAACGTTCAAAATGGGTTAAAGAATGGTTACTTAAAAGAAAACAATTTTCACACGTAAATCTTTTGCATGAATTACGAGCCGGGAGATTGGTTTAATTATTTGCGAAAGGACGAAGAAACTTATTTAGAGCTGCTTACTTTAGTAACACCATTAATTCAAAAACAAGACACCTTAATGAGACAAAGTATTACACCGCATGAGCGTCTTACCGCTACACTTAGATTTCTTGCTACTGGCAGAAGTTACGAAGACCTAAAAAAAACCTAAAGTGAAGTCGCAAAATACAAAAAATGCACTGCAAAAGACTTCTAGCACTTCACTGAAAAAAAAACCGTCCTTTTTAACCGCGTCGTCACACACACGTACCGACTTGAACGAACATGTTCAAAACGGACGGTTTTAATCAATCTGGAACAGATATTTTTAAACGCGGGGAAGAACGACGGTTTTTAGCCACACACCGGCAGTTTTACCCGTACAGATAAAACTGTACGGGTAAAACTGCCAAAAAGAACGTGTGTCTGTGGGGGCCTTTAGATTTAATGCAAAGTCTCGGGTTCGGTGACAAAACAATGATTTCTGACTTACTAAGACGTCATGAAACGCATCATTACTGGAGACGAGACTTGGATTTACGCTTACGACCCGGAAACAACCGATCAATCGAATCAATATCGTGCAAAAGGTGAACCAAGATCGAAAAAGGCCACGTCATTCATTCAAAAATCAAGGTACTGTTGACAGTTTTCTTTGATTATTATCGTGGCATTGTACACTGTGAATTCCAACCTGCCAAACTGTTAAGAAGGAATATTATTTGAGTATTATGCGTCGTTTGCGTGATGCTATTCGCTGCAAAAGGCCGGAATTATGGACAGACAACTCTTGGTACCTATGATAATGTAGCGGTTCACACAGTATTGATAATTCGATACCATTTCGCCAAAAATTCATCTCATATCGTTCCGCATACCATCGTATTCGCCTAATTTAGCATTGAGTAACTTCTAGCTATTCCTTAAACTTAAAAGACCACTCCATGGACACCGTTTTGACTGTAAAGGACTTTTCAGTCTGTTTCGAGAGTTGGAAAAAACGTTGGCATAAGTGCATTGTATCGGGCATTATATCGGGTGAGGTTGAAGGTGACGAAATTGATTTGGAAGCATAAAGATTTTTTATTTTTTAAACAAATTCATAATTTTTTAAATAACGGGTAATGTATATCCTCAGTCAGCGATGCCTGCACCATATTCTAAATTGACATTTTCTTCATCCTCTTCTTTTTGGGTATGTCCGAGACTTAGTTTGGCCTCTGTAATAAGCTAACTATCGCGTGCGTTCTCACAAGTTACAATAAGCACTGCTGCAGCTCTTTGGAGGTGGTTGCGGCCTACCTCGAAAAAACTAGGATTGCCCATTTTTCACCCCACCTAAAGCTTTTTTCCTATATTCTTCACATAATAAAGCATTTTTAAAGTATTTATCCAAAAATCAATTTTTTGAATTGAATAATACTGCGTAAAAAACTTTGAATTGTGAATAAAAAAAAATAGCCATATTTTGATGTATTATCTGTCCTATAAATATCTCGCGATAATTTTGGACCACACTGATCTATTATCTAAATGTGATGCCATAAAAATATTTACCTAAATAATATGGAAAACAGGTGAGTGAATAATTTAAAAACTTTGTATGAACATTCAACTCGGAAATAACAATAGCGAATGTAAATTTAGCCATAGAATGTGTTGGTACATCACAGGTGTATATTCAAAAATGTATATCCAACATTAAAACGTATTACTAATACAATCTAAACGGGATTCTTATGTGTGTTCTTATTATGTTATCTGAAGCAATATAATAGAAGTAGCGGTATAATAATATTAAAATAAAAAGTAATTAATTTTTGCTAGTGATGACAGATGTTATGTAAATTGTAATAAAAGAATGTAGAGGGAAAATTACTAAATTTGCGATTATAATGAAGAAAATAATAAAATCAATGTTATAAAAAATCTTCGGATATTGTTCCTGAAAAAGGAAAATATTTTATTTTTGTATACATATTATGTCACCTAATTCAGAATAATTTTTCTTTACCTGACTATCAGTCTTTCTAAATCAAAATTGTATACAATTTAAAATTGTTCTTGCTAACACCAATTTTATTCTCAAAACATATAAACTTTGTTATAAAACTGTTTAGAAATTAATACACTAGATTGGACACACTAAGTTTCTGTTAAGTTTTACATTTAATTCCTCCTTAGATATTTCTGTGGCACAGTTACTTTACAACTTTTCTCGATATGTCCTTCTCTCCCGTAATGTGTTCACTGGTAGATCAATGACACCTATTATACGAATCTAGTAGAACCAAAAAGGTCATGGTAATTCGACCCGAACCTCACCAACGCAGCAGAATAAAAGGGGAATTCATTCACCTCTCGCAGCCATTGCTTTTAAAAGGTTTTAATCGAGATATTCACACATCGATTAGGGATTTTACTTTACAAAAGAAAGTCGGCTACCTCCGATATTGTGTTAGTAATTGAGTCATTCCCATAAATTTTACATAAATTATAAATAATAAAAATCTATTTGTTTTTCATCATTCTTTGGAATTCCTCAAAGAAATGTTTTTTTGGAGAAATAACGACATCTTCATTGATAGCATTAGAATGAAGGACTTTCAGTACATTTCTACTGGCAATTCTGTCGTGTGTCCTTATATTATCAAGTTGGCTAATAATAGTAACTAGTCATTACCACAGTTGTTGGTAATGATCACTATGATCTTGTGGTCTACTGTGGAACATTTCTAATATGTCATCTACCAGGTTTAGCTTTCTAATAAAACCAATAACCTTGTTGGATGTGATTTGCCCAATTGTACTTTGTTCCATCAAGAGAACCTGATTTATTTGGCTGCGGTGTAAATACATGTTGTGCTTAGAAAGCGAGAAAACAAAAGTATCCTCACTCTGTTAGCACAACTGGTTGATTTAGCAAAATCTAAATCTATGCTAAGAAGTGGTTCTAGTCCAATTAAATACGAAATAGCAGCCTTCACAACTAGAGAGTCTGTCGGCTCGCTCCACTGAAGACCTGAATGATTAGATACCATAAACCACTGAGAGTTCCATAGTATCCTTGAGTTACCGGTAAGATCCAAGAGTTGTCAGAGCTACTTAGCTGATCACAAATATCGAGTTGCGTGTATGTGAAAATTGTCCATATGTATACACAACTAGATGGCACAAATTTTTGCTCTTTCGGGCAAGCTGACGTTGTCAATGATTTCCGAGATGGCTTCTTGTCGTTTCGAGATGTAAACAACTTAGTTGTGTATTAAAATGTTCTTTGAGGGCGAGAAATCACCAAACTATCAACCCATACAGGGTCATGATGACTGTCACATCTAAGTATAATCAGATCACAGTATAATTGTTTTGTGTTTATATTGCTTTGTGAGAACTAGTTACACATGATAGTTCCAATTAAGATTCATCTAGGACAATTTTTACAATTAGGTACTTTGCCTCCTGCGAAAATGATGTTGCATTCAACAAGGACAGACTTTTCACGTTTGTGAAGGGTACACTAACTGTTTTGTGGGATTTCAGTTATTCTTTGTCACATAAAGCTAGAACACCGTTCCGCATCTCCTGAAATCTAGATAAAATTCGTTTAAAATCAACTTTCTGAAGTGAAATAGCAGTTTGTTTCATTATTAGACTGCTGAATTGTGATCTTCAATCGAAAGCTTCCAGCTAACACTATATACTTTAGTACCGTACATTATTCTAGGTTCAATTTCATATTTTCCTTTCCTTAAATGTAATGCAATTCCATTTTCGTAGTTAAGTAAAAAATAGTTGCTTAGAGACCAATCCTTGACTAATATTTCTTTAAATTTGATTTTCTTTAAAAGAAGTGACGAGTATTGTATATGTATACCTATTTATAATTATTTTCTATAGTCCTAAAAGAACTAAGTCATTGGAAGTATAATCTTCTGTCTTCTCTTAAATTTATATTCTGTTACATTTGCTAGAGATCAGAGCGGATCTTGAATTGTTCTGTATTATAATGGTATTCCCCAAACCCAACTGAGAAAAAAAATACAAAATACACATATAACGATGAATCGTAATTATGTTTCTCGTAGTTGTTTTGAGTATACAGGGTGATTCACTTTGATTAGGACTCGTCAAAATAATGTCATTTTGAAGTATATTATTTTTCTTCCAAAGGCTTCCTTTTAGAGATATAAGCTCTTGAAAAAAATTTTTTTTGGTTTTTATTTTTTCTGAAACTAGGAAAGCTATTTATTTTATATTTAGTATGAAGTGTACGAATGAAAAGTTCTATCGATTTTACAAATTATTGTAAAAATAGATCAATCACAGGCATCCGTAAGAGGCTCTTCTAACCCTTATTTTTAATATAATTTCTACGCCACTGGAAATTTTTCAAAATGAATATATTTTTTTTTACGTTGCGGTTTATTCTACATAAAAAATGTCTCTTACTATTTTTAAATGAAATGCTTGGTTTTTAAAAAAAATGGAGAAATGTGTGGATTCAGATAGATGGTGTCCCGGCCCTTATGGTCTTCAAATTAGGCAGTAGCTTGGGGAGCACTATCTACGTCGTTGGATCGGGCGTATTTTGGAAATTAATCATGCATGGTACCGGTCCCATATTGCTTGGCCGCCACGATCGCCAGATCTAAATCAAATGGATTCATTCGTTTGGGGATATATTAAAAAAATTCTTTACTTTTGAAAGGTTCAGAAGAATTGAAATTAATTGTAAAACTAAAACACAACCCCAATATGATTAGGAGAGCAGTTCAAAGCTTAATTAGACGATGTGAGAAATGCATTGAGGTTCGAGGACAACATTTCGAACATTTGTTGTGATACTTCTTTTGTTCTCTACTGTTATTTAATTGTTATTTCTGTTTGTTTCTCAATATTAAATATTTTATTCTGTATTAGTTTAAAAAATTTAACCATTTCACATGTAATGAATCCATAAGAAGCCATTTTTTTCAAAAATCAAGCATTTCATATAAAAATAGTAAGAGACCTCTTTGCTGTACAATAATCAGCAAAAAATATATTTATTATGAAAAATTTCCAGTTGGCGTAGAAATTATATTAAAAATAGGGTTTACCAGAGCCCCTTATGGACGCCTATGATTGATCTATTTTCATAATAATTTGTAAAATTGATAGAGCTTCTCATTCGTATACTTCATACTAAATATAAAACAAATTGCTTTCATAGTTTTAGAAAAAATCAATAAAAACCCCAAAAAAATGGTTTTTGAAGAGCTTAAAGAAAGCCCTTGGAAGAAAAAGTGTATACTTCAAAATGCCATTATTTTGACGAGATCTATCGATGATTAAAGTCCTAATCATAAAAAGTGAATCGCCCTGTATAATAAAATAATTGTAGCAATTACAGTACGAATGGGAAAATTAAAATTAATTTTAAATTGTAATTGAAATTATTTGTTTTTATTGAGAATAAAACGTGACATGCAGACTAACCGCAATGCATAAAAATCCTAAGTGGTGGACAATTTGAAATGATGCTATTGAATTAATAAAAAATAATTATTACAGGTTTATACAGATTGTTTCTATGTTGTAAATTCAGAAAGTTATTGATATATTAAAAATGTACTTCCACTAAAAATCTCAAAATTTCTACGTCATTATGCATTTTGGGAATTCGATAAATGCGTTTAATTCTAATTTTATTTATAGAAAAAAGATCTCTAGCCCATCAATCATCATCAATCTAAAAGTACTTGAAATTTTAAGTGATAGTATTTTTTTAAAAACTGTTAATCCAAAATAGACCAAGGAGCAACGTCCTGAAGTTATGATATAGGCTTAAGAAACACTCTGTATAAATATATATTTGGTTCTTTGATTCTATTGGTGTTTTAATTTTTCTTCTGTTCTATCAATATAAATGATCCTTTTCATGCAAATTACGTCAGTAAATAATTAAATAGTTACTATCTTGTTCTAAAGTTACAGCTAACTTAACATATTAAAAAAGTGTGTAATTTAATGTATATAAAACATTTTAGAGAATGAAAGAGGGTAATGCGCCAAATAGCTCCATCATAGAATTTAAAAATATGATGTTTATAAACCTCGATCACAAAGATCGCAAACCGGCTTTCAGTAGGATATATGGAGGAGACGATTTATAAGGAAAACATCCGTCTAAATTTAGACTTTGTTTAGTTTTTTAAATTATAATTTTAGAAGCTGCTAATTTCCTTCAAGTAACGTATACAATGATATCCTTTCCTGTGAGCTGCATTTCGTGTTCTGCGGAATATTTCTAATTTTGGAGTTTAGGTATAGTTGCAGGAATTGAATGCGTTTAAGCGGGAATTAGAAAAATTATTTATTCTTTACCTGGAGTGGGCTAGTTTATACATTTCAAATAGAATTTGGTACCCACATGGGAATTTTAATTTAAATCATTCAACAAAAAGACTATGAAATTTAAAATTTGAAAACAGTTCTATGAGCTAAATGTTTAACAAATTCATTTGAGAAAAGTTTACCAGTATGGTAGAAAAAATATTGGGCGAGATTAATTCCAGTAGTTTTTTATTCATTCCAGGTTTTTCTCATTCCTGCACTGAGTAGTGGATAAGGTTTACCAACTTGACTCATTCTTTGGCGTAGATGTGGCAAATAATATATCACCCCTTCACCCATATACGATTCGTTGCAATAATAATGATATGTAGAGGTATTAGAATTAGTATCAAAATATAATTGACTTCAATCGAATGTTTATAGCAAAACTAAAATGTATACTTATTGAAGCCAAATTTAGAATTACACGTTAAAAATATACATTGTCCAATATTTTTCTTTCAAAATTACCATTTACGTTAATTAAGAATGAGAATTCCCGAAACATGAAGTATTTTCCAAATCTGTGTCTGTTCAAGGATTTTTACAACAGTTGTTTACAAATCGCGAACATAAAGAGTAATACTTGCTGCTACACATATTCTTAACTGAATTACTAAGTATGTTTAACTTTTCTGTTTATGTAGAAATGTAGAACACAGCAACTCAAATGTTTTTCAAGAATTCTTCACTTGGATGACAGGAAGTATTTCTTATCTCAAAAATTTGCTTTAAATCCACAATTCTGTTCGTTATTAATTTTTTGATCAATTGTGGTGACTATTTAGTTTATTTTAGTTGATGAGGATCTACAATTCGACGTGACTCTCATTTTGAATCTTTCCAATTCGTTTGAAGTTGATTTAAGGTCGACAGTATTGATCAACCGAGTGTGACATGACAGACTTTTAACTTGGTCTATAAGAGATTAGATTTTGGAGTTTCCAGATATAAATACCTTATAAAGTCCTTATTAATTAATGTTACTATAGACCCTGTCCACCATTAAGTTACATCCGCAATATTTATTAAATATCATCATGAGACCATTCGTCAAAGAATCACCGGACATAGATCAGTCAAACTTTATTAGTATGCTATAAACGAAGTGACTGACGAACGATTTAGCTTTTGGATGTCCATCTACCTACTTTGAGGTTATATCTCACCCACACTCATCTCATGACATACATGGTAAGTGGCGTACGAAATCTCCCTAAATGCCACTTGGGCTGGGGGTATTTATTTAATTCCTTTTAAGGAAATATGATAGAAACCAATATTTTCCTATGCTTTTAAGAGGCAATTTTCAAATGGGTGTAAAACTTGGTAAATGAATAGATTGAAAATATAACACTATTCAGTACTTGCATAATAAATATTTTTCTATTTTGACCAAATTCACAAACCGAACCAAATATTAAGGTTGCTTTATCGATATTCGTTTGCATTGGAACCTGGTCTATACCGACCCAAATCCAATTTCAATGTCAACATCACATATGTTGATGTTAGGATAGGTTTGGACTGAAACCTAATCTATTAACGGCTTTATACTCTATCATGTCCCATGAGCTACATGCAACTAATAATTTACTTGGTGATTTTGTCCATTAGTTCCGAACTGTGTTTTTTAATAGGAGAGAATAAAAAATATAAGTATATGAAAGAAATTGGAGCAGTCAAATTGAAACTAACACATATTTGGTAAATATCATTGACGAAAGAAGCATGTAAAACTTTTAAGATGATATTGTTTATTTTGGGGAACACAAATGTAGTTTAAATATACCTTCAACCGTTTTATCGGACAAAGGGCCATTGCCTACGACCACATGTAAAGCCGGCTCCCATCCTCACCGACCCACCAAGAGTGGGGGCCTATCTACGTCCTAACCCCAACGTCAACGGCTTCGAAGCCACGAGTACGACCACATTAGTCGCTGAGTGTTTAGCGCGTTCCCAATCTAGCAGGCGTAGTGTAAGTTCGAGTCGCGCTTCATTTGTTTCCATTGCAACTATGCGTACCTTGGAGAGCATCGAGAGTCCCGTGCTGGATACCACGAACAGGCTATCCTCTTTAAGGTAAGGATGAATGAACCTGGACGCGATCCCTTTGCGTTTTGTTTGGCTTTCGCCTGTTCGCCTTGATCGAGCGTTTTGTTTTTTATGCATTTTTGGTTGAGAGAGTATGGTCAGTGAGAGGATGGGAATTCTGCAAGGTCGTTACTTTCTTTTGTTTCAAATTAGGTTACCTCGTTGTCTTTAAAATACAGTTTCTGTAAGGTGTCTGGTGTCCTTCGGCGAGTGTGATTTTTGATCAATGGCGAAGAAAAAATGTGTACAAAAAATATTAGATCAAAAAATTTCTGTAAGAAATGCATATAACTTGAGATTGATCACTAAAAAGTACTTTGAAATATTAGAATAGTAAAATACAAATATAATTAAAAAACATCATTTAAAACGGAATTTTTCAGCATTAATAAATATATACAGGGTGTAACTAGAATGCCTGATAAAACATTAATGGTGGTGTCTACATGATAAATTAACAAAAAAAACCTATAAATCTGTGTTCGGAAACACTTCGTTTCGAAAGTGTTCGAAATTAATGAAAATACATAGTTTACTCTTATTACAACTTACAGGAAAAAAAAAACAGAAAATGGATCCTTTTTTTGTGGTCTTTAGTGTTCTAATTTGGAATAAAAAAAATTGTTAGCAAAAAGTAAACCACCGAAACTCAACCCCTGTATATAAAAAAGGCATCATGAATAAATCAACCAGTTGTAATTATAATTTCTAAAGAAAAAAAATAAAGAATTTAAGCTGAGGAAAAAGTAAATAGTTTGGATGCTTCTTCCAAGTAATTGAAAATATTGTATTCTGTAAGCAATTAATAAGTAAAATATAACAACCACAAAAATGTTCTGACACCTAACATATAGCTAGCTAATATTAATTATTCTGTAAACTTACACGTTTTCCACCAGATTTAACCACTATTGATTTTTTATTTCTAGTTTATAAAAGTTTATAACTAACACATAGGGAATTGAATGCGAATTACAAAATAATAATAATTATACAATACTGAATATGAAAATAATCCTATTGGTCACAGATTTTCTTTTCATTAATTCTTTTTAAATTTTATTAAGTCAAAAACTATTGTTCTAATTTGATCTCTTCAAGGTAAATTATTTTATTAATCATGTAATTATGTAAATAACGTATGTGTAATGTTAATAACTGTAATATTTTGTTGATATACAAATTTGATTAATAAAAATATTAATTTTGTTAGGTATTTTGAACTATGAACACATATAGTAGTACAACATATTTGGAACAAAAAAATTCTATTAGTTGCCGAGACATGACTATATTTAATATAGCATAAACCTTTATATTATTTTCTTTCTGAAATGAACTTCATTAGTCATCTCAGTCAGAACTAATACTACGTTTAATTATTAAGTTATATTTATGAGTATTTTTTAATGACAAATTAATGGAATCATTCAAATATGACAGTATAGTAATCCGACAGTTAATTAACCCATATGGTGAAGAAATAATACATTTCCATTAACATGAATTCATTACACTTTTCCGAAAACAAAATCTATCCCACTAAATCAAAGATAAATGTATATAATGGTAAAATTTTCGGTTTGTTAGCTGTTTGCTGGTTTATTTTTAATCAATATAAAGTTACCTATATAATAATATCTGGAAAGTCCATGGTGAGATGTATCATCATAAATAATTAAATTGGGAAACGATATATAGAATGAAAACGAGTTTTGCAACAGCTTTATTATTATACAGGCTGACTCTCTTTGTCATTCACCAAATGACGGTCCTGTTCATCTATCTGAGCATGCGTATTTCTATATTGGCCATGTTAACCGGAAAATAGATGTATCTATTGGTAACAATTGAAAATCGTTATAAGTTACAAGCTGGGTTAATAAAATTACTAAATTTTTTGAACGTGTTGCTAAGAAATATTTAACTTGGATGGGAAACGGAACATACTTCTTAAAAATTTAGAATACGATTAGATTGTTCGCGAATTATAAATATATTTAACGATTTCATTGGCATTTCAAACGAAAATGTGACTGAAAAATTTGTCACAACTTTTAAGAATTAAAATGTTGAATCGACCAATAAATATACTAGGTTAGAGTAGACAGATTCACGAAATGGGGATTCATTTGGTTTAACGGTTTGTTAAAGCTAAATTGAAAATGCGAAATGTAGATTAAAAAACATTTTTAATAGCAATAAGTGCAATAGTTATTGATTGATTGATTGATTGATCGATGCAGCCTTACTGTTTTAGTATTCATTTTAACTCTTTATTACCACTACCGTTGCTAATTTATAGTCTAATAGTATAGTACCTACACCATGATTATCAAAAACAGTCATGTCGTTACCGGTTCGAGACGTGTCGTGTCGTTCGGTGTGAATCATCTTTATTTTGTCAATTTCATTATTTACGAAAGGTAGGTATATGTATTCTATTGCATTTTGTTTTTGAAAATAACCGAACATTTTTTTGAACATGAAGATTTATCTCAAACAAGTGGTCATGTTCGTAAAGATAATAATATCCGGTGGGAATTAATAACAATAGAGAATGAAACCGAAAATGGGATGTATAACCAAATAAAATGTATAAAGAACTCAATTTGTGTATTGAAAAAATCAGGGTAACCTGAAATAAATATCCTGTTATTTGTATTAAATTTGTACGTTCGATAAAATCGATTTAATGACTGAACAGCGAATTGATGAACGCTGTAAATTTCCGGACGGTCTTCCCTTGTGGATTTGAATAAGCGAACGGCGATGACGATTAATTCTTGGCCTAGGGCAGTTCAGTCATTTACGAATATAATCACGTTAGGCACGGCAATTTCCCATGCCGTGTTCGTCAACCTTGCTGCATAGGACAATGTTCTCATGAGAGATACCTGCGCTTCATGTCTTCGTGCGATGTACGGGACTGATTAAGACATTAGATTTTAAAATCAGGTTTATAGTAATACTGAAAATGTAAACAATATGGGTATTTTAGAAAGGTAATATATTGTGTACAGAAATAATTTATCAACAGTGTAGTTACGACACATGCCTCTCACCAATGAAAAAAGAAAAAAAATTAATGTTATTTCCTAAAATGATTCCTAAGGCTGCTATAATCTTTCAAAGTTTGAACGTGGATTACATTTTTTGATCTTTTACCAAGAACCAACTATTGAAAACGTAAAGGGTGTCCCACAATTCACGCAAGAAGGTTTTTAATTAAAAATTGTAAATTATTTATTGATTCATAAAGTATACCGTATAGAGGTATGTATGGAACAACATATCGGGTAGATGGCTTCCATGGTTTTGATGCCACACACACATTCCTTGTCGAAATTTTCTATGACCGTTTTGCATAAATGTTGCTAAATTTCGTTCATACAGCGCTTACTTTCCTCCTTCAAGGCTTGGGTGGTCGTGGGCTTGTTGGATAAACCTTAGACTTCAAAACTCCAAAGAAAAAAGTCGCACAGTATTAAATCTCATGATCTAGGCGACCAATTCTGATCAACAAAAAATTACACTACCAGAATATGATTCATGCAGTAATTGAATTGTTTCTCGGGCTGTATGGCATGTGGCACCATCTTGTTGAAACCACATGTCGTCTACATACATATTTTGCAATTTAAGCACAAAAAATTGGATTATCATGTGATAGCGAGCACCAATAACTGTTATTGCCTGACCAGTCGCATTTTCGAAGAAAGATGATCCGATGATGCATCCAGCCCAAAATCCGCACCAAACAGTGACACGTTGTGGAAGCATTTGTACCTCAGCAGTCACTAGTGGATTTTCTGAATCCCAGATGCGACAATTTTGTCCATTAACGAAGCCATTAAGATAAAAATTAGCCTTATCGCTGAAGATGATTTTTGTTTGAAAAATCAGTATCCACTTATTCCATAATGCATTCAACGAACTCTCTTCGCCCTGCGTGGTCAGTAGGCTTCAGTTTTTGAGTCAATTGAACTTTGTAAGAATGAAAATGCAAACCTTTCGTGAGAATAGGCTATAGATAGCTTCTCGAAATGTCCATTTCTTGACCACGGTGTCGAATTGATGTTCCTGGACTCTCAGCAACACTCTCACGAACTGATCCAGTCTCCCTGAATTTTTCACAGTTCGTGAAGATAAATCACTATGCTACCAAACCTTCATTATTTTTAAAATATTGCTCAATAATGAAAACCAGTTGTTCTTTTGTGTCCATTCTCTTGTTTTCTGTTTGCTTTGACGTGAAGATGAAAGTTTGTCGCAACGTTGCTGTTACATCCTGTATAAATACTGTTCAACTTATTTCACCTGGTCGGTGAAGGTGACATGGGCAGTGACAAATGTATAAACGACCTCCAAAGCTCAGTTCATTATTCGCATAACATTCCCTTATCTTTTTTCCTTTCTGTCTAGGAAACAATGATGAAACCCAGAAATTTAGAAAATTTCCTTGCAATGTCAAAGAAATTTATATAAAGGGAAAACAATTGACTGTTGAATTCCGAGGATGTAAATAAATCAAACTTTATTTCTTTTATGCAACACCCTCAATGCTTTACAATGAAAACTTTGAACGTTTATTGGTTTTTGGAGAACTGCTTTTTCTAATTACAGTGATGTAATACAGACTGACGACTAACACAAAGAAGTCTGCGTTTCTTATGTAAAGCTGAGTGATATAGATAAAGAACGCATTCGATTAGAAGAAATAAGACGTGCCAGTATGCATTTGTGGGCGGTGCTATCTCACTCGCAAACTTATTTGTGTATGTACATATCCTATATTTGCTTTGATATATTGCACAATAAATTGTTTTATTTACTGACTACACAATTGGTAAAATCAAGATTGCCAGTGCATAATTATTCATTCCCGTTATTAAATTTACTAAACAGATTTCTAAATCTTTTAGGAAAAAATACTACACTATAAAAAGTGTTTTATAATACTCCATTGCACAATTCTTTAAATATTTTTTTCTTATGACCTTTTTATGATCCACAAGGAATCCAAATTTAATCTCCATATAGTTATTTCCATGGGGGATTCTGAAAGATAAAATAAACAAAGATCACAAATATTTAATAATTTGCATGACCTAAAGGAGAAAATATTAAACAAACTTAGAGCATTACAGAAAAAAAAACAGTGTTTGCAAATTTTCATTTATCCACACTTGTCTGTATTTTGTAGCATCATTTTAATATTATCTAACATTCTAACACCACAGACAATATAGCTTTGATTTTGTCTGTGCTGACACCAATGTTTACACAAATTTGAATTAAATAATTAACAATTATCATGGAATTATTTTAGCTTTATTTTGAGCGTAAGTAGGCACCACAAAGCTTAAAAATAGGCAACAACAAAATTTTAATCCATATAAATCTTTCCTTTATACACTGATCAAATATTTAGCTTGGATTTCAGATTTCTATTGACGGGATAAAAAATAAGTAATAAATAATACATTTCGCAGAAGCAGAACAGATGACTAATTAATTTTCAAAAGAAATATAAATGGAGGTGGAGTATTTACTATTACTTTTTATATTAAACATATATATATATATATATATATATTACACAGATTATTATATTACAGCTTGCTACAAAAATAATATAAAATAAGCACCTTTGTTTTAAAATATAGGGTCGAATGTTTGCAAACTGAATACGGTATACGTCCAGTATTGTTTTGTTCTATATTTTGATCGACAGCTGTTTTATTTGTAGTCACGTCTCCATTTCCAGCTCGGAAATGTATGTTTATCGCTTATGAAGTTGATATAGAAACAGACACATACGCAGTTCCACAAAATTAGTGTAAATTAAATTTTCTTTTATCAGACATCAAAAATAAAAACACGCAAAGTGCTGTACGAGATATTATTTAAATTTAAGTAAAATGTATAGTACCTATCCTCTATATCTTTAATGATCATTACAACAATTTATAACAGTTGACTTTTATATAAAATACAGGGTGTAGGATGTCAGAAGCGTAATGAACAAAGAGGTCATCTTTTGTTTAAAAATGTCTAAGAATTCGGAGAGTGGCATAAATTTGAAACTATTTTTGTAGATAATTCCTATTCGTCAAAAATAAATGTGTCAAATATTTGCCGATTATTTATTCTATAGCGCCAAGTTGTATCATTACTCGATAAATACTCTACTTGTTTACGTTTGACGGTGCAGATATGGATACTGACAATGAGACAAATCTACACATTATTTGTGCACATTCTCGACTATACAGGTATCCATAGTATACTGCATTTGTTTACATTTGGCAAATATTTGGCAAGTAATTGCATAATGTGGAGCCGGCTTAAGGCAAACTTTCAACAGTTTTGATGCACTATCTTCTAGTTTTTTATACTTGCTTTCATTCCTTGTCGCCAATCAACCCGGCTAAACAGGATTTTTTTCTCACATTTCAAGAGAATGTTTGCCCTCGGTCCTACATGTAAAACACTGATACATTACGTGTTATAGAATTATAAATAATATTTTCGAAAAGCCGTTTCGTTTTTACTGAGCATTTTTCTTCTATGGACTTATATATATATATATATATATATATAGGAATAGTCATATATAAAAAAAA
>NW_019416630.1:260329-307407 GCF_000390285.2 Anoplophora glabripennis | reverse complement strand
TATATTATATTATTCTGTCGTTAAGGAACCATCTAGTGTGTTTAATGCACTTAGTGCTTGTATTAAAAAGAATACTTATTATGCTCTGAGCGTACCAGCTCCAACGGGGTTTAGTCTATGATAACATTTTGTTGATTTTTCTTGGTAATATTTGTATTTCAAGTAATTCAACTGTATCCAAATTGTCATCTGTTTTGAACCAATGCAATCCTAAATTGGTTTAGTAATTATTTGGTAAACTCATTTGTTGATAAAGTACGTAGATTGTTTTCAATGCGG
Source organism: Anoplophora glabripennis (assembly GCF_000390285.2). Taxonomy (NCBI): domain Eukaryota; kingdom Metazoa; phylum Arthropoda; class Insecta; order Coleoptera; family Cerambycidae; genus Anoplophora; species Anoplophora glabripennis. The sequence continues at coordinate 307,128 of NW_019416630.1, read as the reverse complement.
CATTTAAAGGAAATAGTTAATACCTAGTTATTGATCTGAAACGTAAATACAATGAAATGAGTTGTATTGCTCTTAAAATAGAAATAAATAGTGGTTGTATTACAAAATTGATGTGTGATATGTTCGACACGTTGCCAATACGAAAAATGTAGGTTGCGGTTGAGTTTAAAATTATAACTGAAAATGTTCACGAACAAGTATTTTGGTATATCCTTTAAATGTTTTGAATATTTTTCAGTGACATTTAATAAGTATTTCCGGAAGAAAACATTTTAATTATAGATTCCGTTGTCCAATGTTATCCTTCATTTAAATTTGCTAATTATTTTGTTCAAGACTCAGTTGTATAAAAATAAATAGGTATAAAATTATTTTTCTCATAGAAATGGTATCAAATTGAGAATACTGAAAAAGTTTGGAATAGATATAATAAAGTAATCTATATATTTTACTGATTGAAAGAGATTAACTCTGATGGGATGTGACATATTTATGTCAACATTATGTAGACAGAGATTTACGTTGTTATGAGACAATTAATTTCTTAATCTCCATTGTTTTGCAATGGAGATTACATAAAATATTATTTAACAACCTTCCAAGATTGGTAAGGATTCTACTTCAAATAAAAATACGTGGAGTTCTTATTCACTGTGGTGTATTTTCTTAGCTAAACAAGATTTGAAAAGCTTTTATTATTTTCATTTGCCCACAAATTGTGTCAAATTGGATGTTATAAGACTTCCGTTCACTGTCGTAAACAACTTTTCATTCGCATTGAAATATATAAACCACAAAAAGTAGCAAACAAGTGATTAATATCTACATTTTACAAAGATAATTGCTCTTTTTAAATTGGTTTGTTTCTTGACGACTTTCTGTTCGAGCGCCAGAGAGTCTGAATATAGAGGGAAGATTTTTTGTTAAATTTGTTACTGAACAAAATAGTGAATATTTCAAATATTTACACACATTTGAACTTTAACTATTTTCATTTGAAACATTTGCTTATAATAAGAAACCGTGCTCGTATAGCTGTAACGTTGGACTAGCTGTGCAAAAGTGTGCTTTGCTCATTATGACAGCTATGAAAATTTCTTTCCTAGTTGTCTAGAAAATAATACAAATTATTCGTATTGCATTATTTGCAATGTTTTTCTAAATATGTATTTCCCAAAACTCTTGATATTTTTTTTGTCATATCATCTATGTTCTATTGACATGAAGAAGAATGCATAACTTTTCCTATTTTCTTTTAATTTTATTAATAACCAGCTTCACATAAGAAGCAACACAGCTTGAATTGACCCGCAAAGCATAGTTTGCTGATTTCGCATCACTTAGCTTTTGGCTTCCGGTCAACTCTATCGGTAAGGTTTTTTAATTTTTTTTATGGACTTATTCTAACATTTAGTTCACTTAGTGATCTAAAAGATTAACAATGTGTAGACCGATTCACAAACAAAAGATAATTCTTAATTGGTACCCATCCAAAACGTTATCATTCGTAACTTGTTCGTCATTCATCTAAGTTTGACGTAAATCGGAGAGTAATAATTCAGTTATTGTGCTTCACTTTGTGGAATTTAAATAAAATTATCGCGCTTTATCTCGATATACCTGGCAGTGAATAATCTATTGTTGGAACTTACAATTATAATTCATACGGTATGACGCATTTGGGATGATAATAGAAAGGAAAGTTTTAGATTTGCGCGGGGACTGCATTTTTTAAAATTCTCCTATATTCGGGAAGTGTGTTGTCTGCTGACGTGAATACGTAGGCATTCCCACGATTCTTATAATTAAAAAAAACAAAGTAAATCGATAACAAAGAAAATTAACTAACTCTATTACAATCGCCACTGTGATTTTGAAACGAAATTCCTAATAAAAGAGGTAGGCAAGTCGTTCTTTATGTATATTTCATATTGATTTAGTTTTAGTTATTATTTTTTCTTCCTTTTTAAGCGGAAAAATGTAATTTGGTATTAAATCCTCTTGAGGATTGGGGGAAGAAGAAGAAAATAGAACCCCTCATAAGCATCTTTACATCACGTAGTTGGTGCAAGTACCTAATTTTTCATTTGACGTTCTTAATTGGTTCTATATACAGTAAAACCTCTCTTAGTGACCACCTGTGTCAAGAGACCATTTCTACATAATGATCGATTTTGAATTCTTTGGATCTACATGGAAATGCCCTTGTTTTTGGACCCCCAATAAATACCTTTCTCTTAAACGACCGCGAGCACCTATCTACTGGATTTTTCAGCATATAACAATGTTAAAACACCTCCCATTAAAGGGCATTATTTAATGATCACAAAATTTCTTTCTTAAACCGAGGGAAGCTGGTTTCAATTTTTATTCTATTTTGAATTCTGAGATATCAACGTAAATATAATCACACACATTTTGAGCATGGCGGGGAAAATAAAACGCCTTTCTATTAAAAAAAAATGGTTTGAATACTAGGAAATCAGCTGAAAAATTTCAAGCAGGCAAGATTCAAGTTTCAATACTGCTACAAAATAAAGAAATTACAAATTTCTATCAACAAGGTGGCAATGCTGAACAAAGATAATATCCTAAAACCGATGGACATGCCAGGACCAAGTCACCTTCTGTTGGTTTTGTAAAGCTCGAGGCCAATAATTTAAGCAAATTCCTTTGAAGTTGCTCAAAGCCTAGGACTAAGTGACCTCAAATCATCGAATGGGTGGCTGGACCTTAGGACCAAGGTATTCAACTACTACTACTTTATTAAAATGCTTTTAACATAATGCGGATAGTGGTTGCTCTCTTCAAGAGATATTACCATAACCAATACTTTGATATGGATATCGGTGAACTGGCGAAATCCCCAATAACAATAAAAAAAGTGTTTTTCTAAAGCCGGATTCACGTGTGATATCCACTCGCACTACTGTTTTCTGACATAAAAGATCCTTTTATAAATGTGAAATAATTTTCAATGATTGATAGTGACGTGGCAAGAGAAAGTGCAGAATTGACCATTAGCGACTGTATTGAAGATATTAGAGAAACAAGTGACGCTACTTCCGATTCTGAAACTGAAAATGAGGAAGCTGAAAGTATTTCATTGTCAATTATTTGAAATCTATTAGAAGCCTGCAAATATTTAAGAGATTTTTTTTTGTTAATTCAAACAGTTTCGAGAGTACTTATATTTCCAGGTGATTATTGAAATGTGAATCTGAATTTTATTAAAATAAATTTGAAAATATGAAACAGTCTTTGATAAACGATTATTTTGAAAAATAATAATCTTAATTGTACGTATTCATACATGAGTATATGTATTAGGGTGGCCCAAAAAAAAAAAATATGTTAGTTTATCATGTTTTAAGAGCTCCCTCAAAAAATCAGCTCAAAAAAAATTTTTTTAGAGGTTGCACAAGATTTAAAATTTAATTTCTTTTCTCGTTATGTTATTATTTTTTAGGTTGAAAAAAATCTTGATTCTGAAAATTTCAAATCGATATTTTAATTTCTAAAGGCCACTCATAATTATTTTAACTTTAAAAGTAGTGTACCTAAAATGTTTTCGAGCGACCTCTAAAAATAAATATCAACGAACTAATATTTTTTTTATTGAATTTGATGAACAAAAGAATAGAAATAAATCACGAGACAAAAAATTTCTCGAGGCAAAATTTACAACCGCACTGTGAGTATCAAATATTTATAATTTTTTTATTTTTTAAAATTTAAGTGTCTCGTAATTTATTTCTATTCTTTTGTTCATCAAATTCAATAAAAAAAATTATTAGTTCTTTGATATTTATTTTTTAGAGGTCGCCCGAAAAACAGGTATCTAGATACACTACTTTGAAAATTAAAATAATTATGATTGACCTGAGAAATTAAAATATCGATTTGAAATTTTTAGAATCGAGATTTTTTTCAACCTAGAAAATGATAAAATAACGAAAGACAAAAATTTAAAAAAAAATCAATTTTTGACGATTTTGAAAATTTTTAAAAATCTTGGGCGACCTCTAAAAAAATTTTTTGAGCTAATTTTTTGAGGGGGCCTTTTAAAACATGATAAAATAACATATTTTCACAAGACATGAAAAAAAAAATATTCGTTTTTTTTTTGGGGCCACGCCTAGTATTCATACTTAAGTATATATATATATATGTATTTTTTATTTATACATACCTTTATATTGTAGGTATGTCTATTTAGTTAAATTGAGTGTATGAGTAGTTTTGTTCTTTATAAGTTTAAATTACAATGTAACGCAATTGGCCACTATCAGAAAGTTCTACTGTATTTTGAAAAATCCATTTTTATCACAATTGTGTAGCTATAAAATATTAATAGTTTATAGATATTTTCAAATGTTAATATATTTTTCTATAAAATGTAAAATTTTAAGTTTTTAAAACAATTTTGTAATTACTGTTAACTATTCTTTTTTAATAGTTAACTAAATTGCAGAGCTAATATTGGGCGGAAAACTTTTTTACATCGTAATTTGATAGTAGTGACATTGACCAGTTCAGAATACTCAATGGCAATGTTGTTCTATGAACAAGTGTTACCAAACGTAATCTCCAATCCAAAAACGTTTACTTTACCCACACGCCACTCATTCGCGAACATCTTATCCACGATGATTTAGAAAGATAGCTATTTCAATTCCAACTGACGCAAAACATGCCTACTTGATATTTGGGTAGATGAAATATAATTTTAAATCACGCCCCGAACATGATTCAACGAATTTTTAATAAAGCGCGAGAATACTCCCGAGAGAAAATATACAACGTTATTTTAGGTTCTCCTAAGCTGCGGCTTCGGGTCGGTGTTTACGTACGGGATTTACCTCAAGGTTGCGGCTAATTATGAAAAATTAGAGGTTTGTTTGACGGTTAGACGCTGTCTAGGTAACGTCGGCTTAGATGAAAGAAAAAATTTGAAAACTACTTTGCCCAATCAAACTACAAAAGTCAATTTTTCATTTACCTAACGACTTGTTTATTTGCGGTTTATGCATTTATTTTTCGTAAAAATAATTTACTGCACTTTGTTAAGTTTATTGTAAAACTACTTAAATTTTCATTGTTAAGTTTAAATAATAAGACCTTACCACAGCTATAGTCTAACCTGTCAACATTATGTAATTGACATTTCATTTCTCATTTGAGGTATGCTTGAAAACGTTTAGAATTTGCTCCAACTTACTGTTAAATATATTATATGTAAATCGTAAATACAGGGTGGCCAAATGAAAACGAAACAGAGCTATTTTTAGGAACTGCGTCAAGATTGTAGAAAAACGCTCAGACCCGTCGATTTTAGATTAAAGGGGGACATTCTTTGCTGGTATTTTTGACTCCGCTACTTTCACTCTCAAGCAAGGGTAAGCATCATCCCAAAATATTTAAATGGTATTGGGGGTTGCGTAATATTTCTTTTGAAAGCTATTACAATTCTCTTTACAACAGACTTTAAATTTTGATAATTCCGCCCAATACTTATTAAGAATTTTGATTTTAAAGTTGAAACTTGTGTACAAACAATTAGTAACGGTAAAAATGTCAGTCATTCGAGTTAAATACGCCAATGGTATAAATTTAGTATTTTTTGCGTTACATAGGTTTTGGCGATTTGTTATCACTTTCGTAAACAAAAACACAATTGTAAAAAACAGAAATAAATGCTATACACATACAATGAACGTAAAATTAATGGATTCCAAATTATTTTCTAGTATTATTTGGAAGAGTTGGATGATAGTTTATTTAATTGTGTTTTTGAAAATTAAATTCTACGGTTTATTCCATTGCGGAAAGGGTAGATATCATTTCGCTTTACTTTAAGAACAATAAATGTGCGAATAGAAAAGCTCAGCTATTTAATGAACAACATCAAGATCGACATGTTAGGAGGAAGTAAGTTCTAGAGTTAGTAAAAAAATTTCAAGAGACAGGGAACGTAGCCAATGAAAAACGAGAAATTGAAAAACCTATAGTTAATGAAGCTAGTAAAGTTGCAGTTTTACGACAAGTTCATCTTGATCCCACATTAAGTACGAGGCAGCTGGCATTAGTGTCTGGGATCAATCGAACTAGCATACAAACCATTTTGAAAAAGAATAAATTCCATCCATACATTTAGTCCAGGAACTTTATGAGGATGATTATGACGGCCGTTTGCAATTTTGCGAAATAATGAGTGAGCGAGCAGGGAACGATACACAGTTCCTTTTTAACATCTGTTTTTCTGATGAATGCAGTTTTTTCTTGAACGGGACGGTAAACTGTCACAATTGCCGTTATTGGTCCGATTGAAACCCACGAGTTTTTCACGAGGTGCATACACAGCAACCGGAAAAATTAAATGTATGGGCTGGAAATTTCGGTGGGTCGTTTTTTCTACCTGGTAATTTGACTGGCCAAATGTATTTGCAATTACTGGAAGACGCTGTTGACCCTGCCTTGACTGATATTATTGAAAATGTTCCAGAGTATGATGAAGATCCTTTGATTTTTCAACAGGACGGTGCTCCTCCGCATTATGCGTTAATTAGTTCGTCAGTATTTGGACCAACGTTTTCTACGGAATTGGATTGGGAGAAGAGGCAGCATTGAGTGGCCTCCACGATCACCAGATTTATCGCCCCTTGATTTCTTTTCGTGGGGATATCTAAAAAGTAAAATCTATAAAACACAGCCAGCGTCAAAGAATCGTCGACAAATGCCGTCGAATCATTCCGGAAATGTTTCGGAATGTGTGCGAACGTTTCTTTATTCTTGTATGGAAGCGGGCGGTCATCAGTTTGAACATTTAGTCAACTAAGTAGTGAGTAAGCAACTCAACATAATTTAAATTTTAAAATGTAAATTATTTTCAAAGTATTGGATGGAATTATAAAATTTAAAGTCTGTTGTAAAGAGAATTGTAACAGCTTTCAAAAGAAATATTATACTCAACCCCCAATGCCTTTAAATATTTTGGGGTGATGCTTACCTTTGCTTGGGGGTGAAAGAGGCGGAGTCAAAAATATCAGCAAAAAATGTCCCCCTTTAATCTAAAATCGTCAGTCTGAGTGTTTTTCTACAATCTTGACGCAGTTCGTGAAAATGGCTCGGTTTCGTTTTCATTTGACCACCCTGTTTATATTTGTATTAATATTTTCAAATGTCTTGTTTCTTCGTAAAGAATAACAATAGTAGTAGATAACATCAAGAGTGCTTACTGTTTATTTTGTACATTTCAGGGCTTAAATGGAATTTGTCCAGTTGTATGTACTTAAAAGATTTAAGATACACAACTGGTTCTTTTCGGTTTAAATGATAACCTAACGTGAATCACTGAAATCACTTTTAGAGGCAATAAAAAGTTTATAGGTATTATAACACCTCCTTCTTATTTAGTTTTAAATGTATAAATCTGTTAGCTTTTGGAAAAGGACATTACCGATTTCATAACATTTCACAACATAAATTCGTTGCTCCAGGATTAGCATTATTAATAAAAAATATTCGATGGGCAGTAATAAAAATAAATATGTTGACTTTGATAAGGAAATAGCCATGGTAATCATATGGTATAAAATTGCCGCATCTTTTTATTTGCAAAATATGATTATTATTATTTTTTGACTAAGCCCCGCATTTCTCGAACAACTTTATTAAATACAGGTTTTAACGAAAACAAAATTTAAAGGAACAATATAAGCTAAACTTTTTATCAAGAATATCTTTATCTTGAAAAATCGACAATAAAAAAGTGTACAAGAGTGTGGTACCCCATCCGGAGACACACTGTATGTATATGTTAAAAAGGGACGAAACGTAGAAACTGCGGAGTCAGAATATGCAATCAGTACTTATTTTTAACTAACTTCGTATAATTTGTTTTATCGGATAGATATACATATAATTTGTCACAGTTTTGTCGTTTTCGGCATGGATGCCATAATACAGGGTGTTAAAAAAAAGGTGTAAAATATTTAAGGAGGTAATAGTATGAACCAAAATAAGCAGAAAAGTCTCAATAAACATGGGTCCGCAAAGTAACGGTTGCGGAGATATGGAATGTTTTATGTTTTTTAGCCCCTTTTTTTATTTTGCAAAAACGTTGTGTATTTTCTTATAATAGTTGGTTGATGTTTAGTGAAATAAACAGTACGTATTTGACAGTTGTTCTCAGTGCACAAGTTTTCTTTCGCTATGGCTGGTTACTCTAAGGCAGAATTAACATATGCATTTCTTGTATGGTCGTGCTAATGGGAACGCCACCGAAGCGCGACGTCTTTATGTTGACGCTTATCCAAATCGCCAGATTCCTTCACAACGCATGTTTGGAAGAATTCACCAAAGATTGCGTGATACCGGTTCCTTGAGCAAACAGTGCCATTTATCCGGAAGACCAAGGTCGGTATCCACTCCTAGAGTAGAAGAAGAAATTCTAGAGAGTGGTAGACCAGAATCCAGGTACTTGTGTGCGGAGAATATCAGCACGAGCAACTGCTTTATTCATACCATGTGCAACGAGTACAGGCCTTAAATCCAATAAATGATCATCAAGCACGTTTGGTTTCCGCTGGTTTCTACGTCATGATGCTGAAGCCCCTCGTTTTCTTGCAAACATTCTTTTTACTGATGAGGCTGGGTTCACAAGAAATGGAGTGTTTAATTTTCACAATACGCATATTTGGGCCGACGAAAATCCTCATGCTCTAATAGAATCTGTAATCAGGCACGTTTTTCATTAAACATTTGGATGGGTATTGTAGGTGACAGGTTTCTAGGTCCTGTTGTTTTACCAAACCGATTAACAGGCGCTGCTTACCTCAACTTTCTGAAGAACACACTGTATGAGTTTTTGGAAGACATTCCTTTGAATCAGAGGTAACAAATGTGGTTCCAGCATGATGATGCTCCAGCTCATTTTTCCATGGCCGTTAGAGAGCATTTACACCAAACTTTTCCACATAGATGGGTAGGAAGGGCCGGACCTGTTCTATGGCCTTCAAGATCGCCTGATCTGAACCCTCTAGATTTCTTTGTTTGGGGATATTTGAAGACATTAGTGTATGGTACTCCTGTAAATAGCCTGGAAGAGCTGCAGCTACGGATTAATCAAAAGTGTCAAGAAATCCAAACCTAGGAGAGTGTTTTCGAAAGAGTTCGAATATCGTTGAGACGAAGATGTCGTGCCTGCTTGGAAATGGACGGAGGGCACTTTGAACATCTTCTGTAACTTAGTTTTTTGTTTGTTAAAAGCTTCTTTTGTCGGTTTATTCCTAATAAAATAAAATGTTTGAAAAACGAGTAGTGGTCCATATCTCCGCAACCGTTACTTTGCGGACCCATGTTTATTAAGACTTTTCTGCTTATTTTGGTTCATACTATTACCTCTTGAAATATTTTACACTCTTTTTTTAACACCTTGTATAATATTGAAGCTTAAAATATTAAGATCTGAAAAACTGAAACAACTATTGTGTTATTGGTAGTAGTCACCGGTACCCGCTAATAACGACTTGCTTTATTTTACGAGATTTAAGACTCAACAATTTTTGTGGTTGACCCAAATTCCGCTTGGGCGCCAGTTCCAGGATCGAGTGTGCTGATTTGTACCATTAATAAACTTCACTCTTACCGAGAAACGACAGAAATTTTATTTCACAAACATAAGAATTTGTTTGACAGACTCATCTGAAAACGCGATTGTGAAATGTGTTTTGGAAATTCTGCAGTTGACTAAGTATCATTAAAAACAAAATATAAAACGTAAGCAGAAATAATGTGTTTTATAAAAGAATTTATAATAGTTAATATGTGTAATAATGGGAAAGCACCTTAAAAAAGTTCTAGATATCACGAAAATGAATGAAAAGTTTATAAATATACTCATATTATTTTGGTGGATGTGGTTCTAAACTTATTTTAATATAAATAACATATATTTATAGGCCCATGAGCTAAAAATACAGTAGAGTAGGAGAATCACGAATACCTATTATTTTGTTATTATGAGAAAATGGAAAAGAGGGAAACGAATCTGACATTGCGTGACAGTTTGTGGGCGAATTGTTCCCAAAAATAAAAGATGGATTATTTTATAATAAGAAGTGAGAAGGGGAAGTTTCGCAGAGAATTTGCTTTAGAAAATTATTTATATCGAAAGCAAAAACTTGATTAGAAATAAAAACGTATTCTAACCAAATTATACTTACGAAACAACAGATACTTACTTGTCATTGAAATCATCAAAACAAATTTCAAACAACCAAAAAATTTCATTCTTGTTGCTAACTATGATTGATCACTTTAAATAAAGGTCACCTGATATTTAACTAGATATTAATTAATATATTTCTGCATTTTAAGGATTGTAATTTCGCCTCATTTCCTAAAGTGGTATCAAAATAGCTATTTCAGTATTAATAGATATTAAGTAATGTATAAAATAACAAAGACAATGCGACCAAGTAAGAATGTCAAAAGTATCGACAATATTATTTATTAATAATTATTTTTATCTCTGTTACTTAAATTTAAAAATCAAACGACTTGTTCTGTACCTACTTACGTAAGAAGAAATTCCCATTTGCGCCTTAATACGCAAGACTGTGTTCCCTAATAAATATTCAAATTGACCGCAAGAAAAGAAATATGCATTTCTCATTAGCAACATTTCTGCCACGATAATAGTAATTACACTTGGATTTTATTTACAATTTGCATAATAAATTCCATTGCAGAATATTTTGGGTAAAATTTGTAGCCTTTGTAATTTAATCTGTTTAACAAGTTCATGCCAATATTTATTTTTATATTTTTTGTTGCCACTATTGTATGTAGAAGTATAATGTATTTTGAAATAAAAAAGTATAGCATTTGGAAGAGAAGTAGCAATTCTAATGTCTTTAACTCGGAAAATCTCTAACTGACGGGGGAATTAGGAACATGATGTACAAATATAGGAAAAGCCCTGATATGACACATTTGCCTTTTTGGCTGGTGTAGATTCCCAACATGAGAGTGGTGCAGACTGAATTTCGCTACTTTTGGAATCCATAATAATTTTATTTTAATACTGCTAGAAAGCAGTAATAGACTAATACACATTGTTTTCCTATTTATTGTATCATGTAATTAGGGTGGCCTAAATGAGCCCCAAATTACCAAGAATCCTTTTGAATAAAAACATGGAATTTGATTCTTAGCAGGCAACCATAATGACGAGCGGCACCTAGCATGGTATTCTCGCGCCACAGTGCGAAGCAAATATAATCATTGAATTAAATGCGTGTGGCTACAACGACGCATCGTACGACGCGACGTGGGGCAGAATCCCAAAAAGCTGGCCAAAAATAAAAAAACATTAGAAATCGATCTCAAATTTGTTATTCGGGGGTTTTTGGATCGCTGATTACGAATTTTGGGTCAACATTATAAAATTCAATGTGGAGGATTTAACATAACCATATCAGAAGTAGAAAAATTTTGCAAACGGGGATTTTCCGGAATTTAAAGAAAATGGCGGATATAATATGACAAACATAAAAAATCACCCAAATAAAAAATTGTTCGTTAAAACTTGTTTATTCACAATAAAATAGTTATTTTAAAAGAAACATAATTTCAGTAAGAACATTGTATTTTTTTGAAACAGCAAATATTAATTAAAAAAATGTCACATTTATCAAGAGTGAAGAAAATGTAAAAATGACAATAGACAATAAAACTATTGATACACAATTGTTGTTTATTTGAATCCCGTGAAAAAGATACAATATAAACTTCAAGTTTTTTTATAAAAGAAAAGAATCATTATCAGATCAAAAACCTTCATTTGTAGCAGCATCAGCATCCGTCGAATCTTCTGAAGTTGAAACAATTACTTCTTTATCCTCAATCTTTTCATGTCTTACAGTTGGAGGCAATAATAATGTTATTACATCTGATCTACGTGATTTAAGCTGTTTCGTATTGCCTATAACTTGATATACGGTCTGTTTTTTTTCGTCACACTGTATATCAGTCGTTATCGATATTTTTTTTAATGGGTTTGTATACATTTTTTTGCACGTTTTGATTAGTAATTATTTCTTTCCAACCATGGAAAATTTGTATGCCTTTGCATAAAGAAATTTTTGAGAAAAAATTGAAAACAATCAACCTTTGACTTTAGTTTACGGTACTCGCTTTCTAAATCATATCAAATAGTGGTTGGAAAAACAATTTTGCATACTGCTGTCTGTCACATATCGGTTTGTTTGTAATTGTTGTTACCTTTCAAATTTAACTTATAACAGGTTTTATATTATAGCAGTTTTATTATAAATGTAGAAAAGCTTTAAAATTATATCGACAACGTTATCCTAATAGAGTTTCCTCTAACAAAAGAAAGTTTAGTAAATTTGAAGCAAATTTAAGACAGTATGGGACGCTAAAGAAGGAAAGAGTTTCTTTAGGATATGCTTGCAATGAAAATCAATAATTAGATTATTAAGTGTGCAAGAAAATCCGATTACTTCCATACGGGAATTAGCCAGGCATCATAATTTAACCGAGTACGTTGTGTATAAAATTCTACATAAACATAAATTGTTTCCTTACAAATGACTTTGAACAAAGAATACAATTTTGTATCTGATAGGTACTTGAATAATGCAAACAATAATCCCAACTTTCCGAAAGTGATTTTGTGGACAGATGAAAGTAATTTGTTTCACAACGGCATGTTTAATCGCTATACATCATACCATTGGAGCCATGATAATCCTAGAATTATAAGAGAAACAAATTTTCAAAATCGATTTAATATCAATGTATGGTGTGGTTCAAAAATATTAAAGCCATATTTCTTTGATGGTTCTATAACTGGTAAACGGTATAACAATTTTTTGAGAGATCGCGTACAAGAGTATTTGGAAGGATTAACAGTTAATATGTATGTCTATATTATTTTCCAACAAGAAGGTGCACCTCCACATAATGCCCAAATAAACATAAATTAGTTTATATTAATCCATTGGATATCTTTCTCTGGGGTTTAGTAAAAACGAAGTTTATCTAATACCACCAAATAACATTGATCAGTCGAAAGTCATAATTAGTACCGCAATAAATAATATTCCACATAACGTTAAATTAAATGCAATTAGAAGTGTAATTCGAAAATGTGAATTATGTATTGAAAGAAATGGACAACATTTTGAACAGTACTTTTAAATTGCACTATTCATTTTACATTTTTTGTTTGTGTTTAATATTATATTGTACAATTTTTTGTTTATTAATATTACTAAGTTATTGTTACATACATATTTTTCCTATACCTTAACTGTCTTAGATTTGCTTCAAGTTTCAACTAAGCTACCTTTAAGTGCTTAATAATTAAAACAGTTGATTTTTTTTTTATTTCACTGATAATAGTTTTGTCTTCTATGTCCAATAAATTAAATGACAGAATTCTGCAGAATTATTAAACTTTTTCTCGGCATCGCTGCGCACCAGACCTTGGACCAAAGCGGTATCGAGTTCAGTTTCTCCAGATTCTCACACCAGGCACAAAGGACGAAGAAAAGCTAATAATCAGCAAAGAAAACGGTAACTATATGTTCTTAAATACAAGCTGTAAAAAAAACGGAGAAACGTTATTTGATTAAGTTGCTATGCGAGAAAAGATAATCAGCGTTTTTTTGTACTGCTTATAAGCTTATAAGCTTTTCTTCCTCCATCATGCAGGATATCAAAAATACTAAGCTCGCTTTCACTGCGCGAGGCTCAGGTCAAGACCTCGTACGAGGCGAGGTAGAGTACGCCTTTGTGGCCAAAAGCAATTAACACAGTTATTACATTTATTTGCTTGGCACTGTGATACTACAAGCAGTGCCTCGTTATGGCCGTCTATTTACAAAGAAATCGTCTCACAGGACAACCCGTACAACTGCAGGTATCGACTATAATACAAAATCAATATAGAAACGCCGTGAACCGCAATTCTGCCAACCGCAAGAATGTGGGTACGAATTCCGTTGGGATGAGTTAGAGAACAGAAGTCTCATAACGTATACTATTGTATCTTGAAAATAAACTCCGCATACTTTGTCTGAGATTTACAAACATATCCAATAGGAATGGCGAGCACTCGAAGTATGTAATAATATTTACCAGGCTATGATTTAGTTTAAGTTTAGAAAATGTGGGGCTAAACTTCCTTTGAATTTTGTAAATGTATTTAAAAAAATAAGACATTCTTAATCCTTGCACAAACATTAAAAACAGTGACAATTAATTTAGAAACGTTAAACTAAAAAATATGATAATTTAACAAATATGCCTATCTACTCTTTTCACACCAATTTCTTGTACAGGGATCCAAGAAAACAGTAGCCATACATATTATTTAGGTAAAAATTTGTGAATTTAAGTCAATTTACCTCTCGTTTAAAGTTACAGGGTAAAGTTTTACTTTTGAAATGGTTTTTGATTAATATGTAAGAACTTGATACACGTTATAAACGTGCAGGAAGCAATAAAAATCTTCATCACACATTTAAATTTAAAATTTAAATTCTGAATAATCTGTTGATTCCTTCCAAGAAATGTGTTCTATCAATTCTCTTAAAATTGTTAGATTTAGAGTAAAATAAATGATTCAATTTATTAAATCGGTCGGTAGCCGCACGGTTTAAGGCGTCAGTACATAAATCGATGTGTGCTAATTCTGCCCGGGTACGATTCCCGCGGCCGGTAGACCGTAGATTAGCTATGCTTGTACGGTACTTATGAAAAATAGAAGCCTAAGATGCTAATTGACTGTAAGAAGCGAATGATTTTAGTAACTATGTATGGACTCTTTTTTCTTTAAGTTGGCAAAGTATTTCTTCTATTTATCTATTTTTTCTCGGCTATCTTTTGAGTTCTTCTCAATTTCTGCCTCTGAATGAACTCATACATCTACAGCAAAAGGATATTTTGTAATAATCGATTAATCTCTCCAAACGAATAAAAAAGTTCTTATAAAAGCAGTTAATAAAATTATACATTTCCCAAATACGAGTGATACAAATTTGACACCATCTTAAACTTCTTTTCTTCTTCCGGAGTAGCTAGCAGAACCTTTTACTACAATTTAGAAATTTTAAGGGAAATTGACGACAGGAATTTTTTGTGTGGAATTGATAAACAATTCAGAAATTCAGTTGTTTCCTGAGAAGATCCGCGGATGCCAAAAATATTTTTAAAAAGAGGACAACGTAGGTCGGTTCTTATTGTCAGATGTTAGTGAAAATGCATCACAAAAATAAAAATTTAACATCCTGTAACTCCGAACAAAACATGTTTGGACTAAGGTAGGATTTAAATTCATTAGGTTTTTTTGGAGGGGAATCAGTGGTTACAGTCATTCAGAAAGGCTACGGACTATGGGCCAATAATAAATTCACAGTAGAATGAAGAAATTTGAATCAAACTTGAAGGTATTTGAAATACCAATCTTTTTCAAATTAAATCCATTACACTCATCAAATCTAATAAATAGTCATCCTGAGGAAATGTTCTGTTCAGATATAATATATAGAGGGTTAAATTATAAAAAATACCTTTTTGACAAACATTGTAGACAGAATGTTCTATAATTTTCTTGATCTTTCAGTTAATGCTTTTTGATTAGCAGATATATTGCTACAACTCTGCTAATCAATTTTTTATAATAGGGAGGTTACCAATTATGCTGATTTATTTTGAAACATCCTGTATAGCAGAAAATAACTTGTTATGTTTTATATGCATCGGAATTCACTTTAGAATTTTATTAAACAATTTAATTTTGCGTTAAACAATGATTTTGCAATTGATTATTTGATACTTTTCTTAATTCTTGCTTAGACTATTTTCGTAACACTTGTATTCCCTCGACGCCTTGAGTTGGCGTCACCTTTCTCAACGAAATACTTGGTGTTGATAATTTCACATGTTTTCCTTGGTTATAAATATCGCATTCCTGGCTTTGATTACGGCTATTAAAGAGATATCAAGGCCTTTCTTTATATCCGACGGGAGTAAATATTTTCGATGGCTATATTTGAAAGCCTCATTCAGGGGTGGGGGATCAAAATGAAGAACAATTGAGCTTTATATATTTATTAGGGTGTTTTAAAGCGTTTCTCCAATAAACTGAGAAGGAAGTAAATCGTCTTTAATGCTTTGTTCTTTATTTTGGCCTAATAAAATAATCTTATTATTTGCAATAGCTAACTCCACTATTTTAATAAAAGCATATTATATAAATCCATAAATCATTCGTAAATAGAATTATACGACAGACTTGTTTCATTTACTCTGGAAAAAGATGTTAATTTTATTATAATTGCAATTTATGTGAAGAAGAGAAAGAGTTCTTACACTCCCTTTGCATTTCATGTGTTCTCTATTTTATACGAATAAGATTAAACACGTATGTACATCGGAGTTGCTCATTAAGAACCAAGATACCCTTTACATTTTTATTTCAAATAACTTGAAAATAATTTGTCCAATTTAAACGAAATTTATTATGTTAGCACTTTTTGACGGAATGAAAATAGTTGTATTTCCACCCTTCATGCTCATATTTTTTAAAGTTGATCTAACAGTTTCAGTTCTTGATTACGATAGCAAGTTTGTCTAATAATAAGAGAGATATGAGCACAGCAGTGTGCCACAAATTTAATGTCGTACATACACTCTTGACTGTTGACGATAGTATTTTGAGTATTAAAACCAATTTTAAAAATGCCTAAATTAGTAAGTACCTATAGTAGGATCATATTCGATGCAAAGTAATATATCATTGCCTGCCAAGGGATCCAGTGCAGTACGGTTTTAAGTGGTTTAGAAATTAGAAATAATTTCATTATGCATTATGAAGGGATGAAGGGATCAGTTCACATCTGGTATACCTACAGTATTCCCTTTATTCTCATAAAAAAATTTGTTTTAAATGTAATTTATTATAAACCAATTTGTTTTTTAAATTCCACATATGTACTACATTTTACCTCTGTATGCGCCACTGTTGTTTATTTGTTTTTTGGAGGCGGTCGCTGATTTACGACCAAGCTCGCCAGGTTAGCATTTGGCATATAACTGACCACTTCGTACACTCGATGTACCTGGGCGACTGCGGTTACTACCAGAATGCAGTGTGTAGGAAGTGGTATTTCAGATTTTACATTCAATTTCATTTTAAATTTGAAATGGTTCATCATACGCGTCTTAAAAATGACGACACGATTTTCCTTTGATAAAAGACCAACAATATTTTGCTCTACTTTGCATCGAATATGATCCTACTATAGTAGTTCTCGCGTCACAAATTAACAAGGAGTTATTTCTAATGAACTTAACTACATTGACCGTTTCTGCTAAAACATATTAATTCACTACTATACAGAGTGTACCGTTTTGAAACGTAGGTACTAACTTTAAGAATTGATTGACTTGATTTTGAACAAAAATATTCATGTGAACATAAATCGTAAATCGCTTCCCAACCGAGATACAAAATTATTTTTATTAACTCTTTTTCCCCTGACATCTAAAAAACAGTAAGTAATAACGTAAAAGATGGGTACGTTTTGTGGTTACATTATTGGTGGAATTTCTTTGAAATATTATGACATTTTTCGAATCAACAATACTGTGAGGTTAGATATCTTGCAATCGATTTCATAGGATTTTTAAGAAATATTTTTGAATTTATATGAATTAGTTTGTTACCTTCAAAATAAAGAAAAAATACGACCATCATCACTTACATTCATTCATTTTGTGTCAGTCTTTGGTATTTATTCATCGCTACATAAGGGAATTTGATGTAAGATGCGAATAAATCGGTGTCTATCGACCCCAAAACGGACAAAGGGTAAGATATATTTTTAATGCGTTTGTGAAGAACCCCTCTTTAAGCATACAAAAAGCTAATAGGCAACTGTGAATTCCTTCCTCCTCATTTGCATGCGTACCATGTACATCCGTAACAAGACCTGCATGCTGGCGATCCTGATCACCGCATTGATTTCTGTAGGTGGCTGGTAATGTTACCAGATTGTCTCTCGAACTTATTCTCTGTCCTTTCTGCCATACTATTAAGGTCTCTTGTCTTTGTCATTCCCATTACGCACTCCCTTCTTGATCTGCATTTGGTCAAGATGTAAAAGCTTTCCAATAGAATTTAAGGTACACGTGTGGATGGGGCTATCCCGTAACTTTTTTGTATGTATGCCAATGACGACAGAATATTTTTTAAAATAAGCACTATTTTAGAAGATTTTTTCCCTCTTACAAAATTTTGATATCGTTTATGGATTTCGAGTAAAATTGGCATTTTTTACACATTAAATAATATAAAATCAGTTTAAGATAAATAGAACATTCTAGTACGAGGTACCATATAACAGAGAAACAAATTCATAACAATAATAATTAAAAGGTTCTGTGTCAAGCTAGCTGTGATTTAATTTTAGCTTACTTTGTTTTTTATTGAAATTTATACTTTTGCTGAACAAACTGATATATTAGTAGTTTTGGGTTATTGTGAAGGAAATTGTTGTGCTACTGTTCGAACATATGCTGAAAGATTTCCTAATCGAAGAACTCCAAATCACAAAACATTTGCTAATGCGGAGAGACGCATTCGGGAAACATGACGTTTTTTACCTGTAACATTAAATCGTGGATAATGTACGGCCGGAATTATTCAGCTGGAGGAACAAATTTTAGAAAGGGTCAAGGAAATTCCTCAGGTAAATAAAAGGCGTTTAGCAACAGAGGTTGGCTTTCAAAAAGTTCCTTTAATAGTAGTATTAAAAGACCAGTTATTACAGGTTACAGGTATTACAGGGTACAGATAGGTATTACAGGTCCAACAGGTGGATAGGTAGAGGAAATAGTGCCCCTTTAAAATGGCCACCTGGATCCCCGGACCTAAACCCATGTAATTATTTCATTTGGGGAGCGTTGAGGACCACAGTTTAAAATAACTTTTCAGTAAATACATAAAACGAATATGGGAAAGAATACAACATGAAATTAATGTTATGAGAAGTAATGCACAATTACTTGATAATTTCTAATTTTCGAAGAACTAATGTTTGCGCTTAAGAACAAGAAAGTAACTTCATGAGCATTTACTGTAATATTATTTTAATGTGATTACGGATTACAAGTATCAGTTTATTTAAAATGTTAATGTTGCCTTTCTTACATTATTAGTAGATATTGTTTATTTAAAATATCAGTGTTGATTTTTATTTTATTGATTGAATACTAATACCAAAAATGTGTAGTTATTTTTTTTAAGTGACGTTTTTTCATTATTATTCCCTGCTTTGAGGCTGCAGTTATAAATTATTTTTTATAAATCGGAATTTTTGCCTATATTTAATGTATAAAAATGCGAATTTTACTCGAAATCCATAAACGCTATCGAAATTTTGTAAGAGCAAAAAAATCTTATAAAATAGTGCTTATATTTAAAAATATAACATTCTGTCGTCATTGGCATACACACAAAAAAGTTACAGGATAGCCAGTGGCGCACAGTAGAGATGAGATATCCGGTTCATTTTGTTAACCCGGTTCACCGGTTCCGGTTCCTCATACGGAGCCGGTTCAGTGAGCCGGCTCAATTGAGCCGAATTTGTCATGACTATCCCTTCCCTTAGTTCTCTACTTTTCTTCTTTTCTAGTACACTGCAGCCCGTGTAGCCGAGTGGATGTATTGCGTAGCTGACTTAATAAAATTATTAAACAGATACATAAAATAGATTGTTTAATAGAATTATGTATTATTTTTATACAAATATGTTAGAATCAATATTTTGTTGATTATTAACTAGCAATTTAGAAAGCACGTAAGGAAAAAAAAAGAAAATTTTGGAATTAATTTTTATTAAATAATAATTTTTTGGTGAATTTATTTTTTTGTATTTATTTGAATGAAAATTTGTTTTAACTACTTATTTATCATTTGAAAAAGTAGCGAATAATACAAATAATACACCCGATATCTGCACTGTATGAATTGTGCGAGTGCACTACTCTTGATTTCGGTTCACCACTTCCGACATTCGATGCAAAGATGCGAGAGCCGGGACGGATCTTTGACAAGGAACCGGTTCACTCGGCTCAGTGAGCCGAATCAGTCATGTTCCGCCCATCTCTAGCGCACAGGCACTAAAAATAGAACATCCTGTATATGTATTCTCTAAAAATTCTATATTTACCTTGCCCTTATATAAAAAAATAACTGTACCAAAGTTTCTAAGAAAAATAGTTTTTAAATTATTTGAAAAAAATAGGTTATCTATTCTATATTTAGAAGGCTATATCTCAGTAGGCGTGCACTTTTGTATATAGGTAAGTTAAGCTAAATAGTCTTATTTTCATCCAAGGTCACCTGTGGTCAAGCGTTGTCCATCCTTTTCAGGGACACCCTGTACAATACTTTCATTGGGTCTCCATATTTTGCCTGAAAATTTAAATGTCCAATAATAATTTTTGATATTCTTGGAAGATACTTATATCAATTTGAATAAAATGTTTTCTTTTATCTAGAAAAATTCTTATATTCATGTAGAATGTTGCCCTGCTATTACTTAGTGGCGGCTGGTGAAAAAATAAATTGGTCATATTTTGATAATAAAGTGTGGGACCTGTACCATTCTTTAGGTCATATAGAGAACTTAAACAATTCGGAAAAAATTAAATTGGGTAAAATTTGGTGAAAATAGGCTGAACATATTTTATTACATTTTCTGGCAAAATTGCGTCATTACCGTTACAAAACTTTTTCTTTGCGAGTTTGGCGTAATCTGATGAGCATATAGCAAAGTTATTTCCTTAATAAAGCGCTGGAACAAACGAACATCAAAGCTCCTAGAAATAACGCAAAATAAATTCTAGTCCGAGCCTTCGAACAGTACAAATTAGCATTTAAATTTGAAATTGTTCCTCCGAATCCTTTTTTGCTCCTATGGACAGCTCTTTTCTTGTTCGATTAGCGATCGACCCTCATTCTACAGACAGTAAAGAGAACGGTGACCTCGCCTCGTTTTCTTTAACGAATAAGAAATGTAGCGCCGGAGTTGCTCCTTTTATTGATGCACAATGAGAATTTTTACATACATCGAAATATTTCTGATATGAGGAAACTATAAAAATCAAACTGTCCTGTTTTCCGTACAAGCCATTGGGCCATATAATTCCATTTCTTTTTCTTACCATAGCTTGTCCTATCATTCCTTTATACAGGGTGTTTCAGGATTAAGTCGACAAACTTTAAGGATATTCCTCATAAAAAAAAATAAGAGAAAAATATACATTTTTTTCCAGAGACGTTTCATTTTCGAAATATAGGGCGGTTAAAGATTTTTAAAAAAATTCGAATTCTTTAAATAACTTCTAAATGAAGAAAGCTATTTAAGCCAAATTTGGCATGACACATCTTCTTATAAGATACCATTTTTTCATAGAAATAGAAGTCCCGCAAGCAACCAGTGGCGGAGTTATGGGGACTCAGACTCATTAAATTATAAAAAAAATAATACGGCCCTACTGAAAATAAAAAATGATGCTGTTTTTAGATAGAACAGTTTGTTATTGACAAAAAGTGTACATTCACTTTTTTCCTAACTCTTATAGTTTCATGGCAAAATTGATTTTTCGGAAGAATGCTTCTAGACATAATTATACATACCCCTTCAAATTTAACAATTATTTTTTATTGTTACAGTATTGTTATCGATGACTTTGATTCAGCCAAGACGTCAAGCAGCAAAGAGATGAAAGTAACCCAGGAAATCAACACACATCAGCCAAATGTTGCCAAGCCTTACACAAGACAGTCTTCAGATGCGTCGATCAAAAAAATACTGGTAAGCATGTAAAGAAATTAGAAAATAAAACATAATTTTGCGATTCAGTTACATTGTTTGGAAAATTTATTGATAGATTTCAATTTGAGAATAAATAATAGTTACTACGACTCAAATCTGGATTAACTATAGTCTGATTCTAGTTCTTGTCATACGTTAAAAATGGATAGTCTGCAATGCCACTTGTTCTGTGTTTTATTATAACAAATGGATATTGAAAGTACTCCAGTAATTGTAAACTAGTAAAATAATTGTTTTTTTGCAATTTAGTTTGAGTTTAATGGTACCTAGACATAAATCCTGTCTAACTTGAAAGATTTTCAAAATATTTTTATTTTCATTAGTCCTTACATTCTGGTTGCAATAAAATATCGAAAAATGTCTTTATAGAGGAACACAAAGGGGTAAACACAGAAACATCTGAAATAAAATATTATTAATATTACTTCAGATTTAACAGGAATGTTTTGAGACTGATATTAATATACATATTTATTTGAAATATTATATACCTGATCCTAACAATCAAAAGTAATCATTTAAATTTGAAAAATCTTCTGAGAATGAGCTACCCTGTACAATTTTGTTTTCATGTTATTTACTAAATTAATCAGTTTCAGTAAAAAAAACAAAAGTATTATTCTAATTACTCATTATGTACGTCGATTTAACGTTCCCAATTATGTTAATCAAACTGACCAATTACTAGTCCTCAATTATAAAAAATTACCGCAAGTTATTTTATGTCATGTGCGGGTATTTATCTTTCATTAATTTTATTTACTACCACACGAGTTAATATAAAAAATAACATTTGCTATTTCCCGGATACTAAATGTTATATGTATTTATTTTTTGGTTAGTTATACGAATATGTATATTCGGTATTTCCCTTCAATTTAACTCATGAATGCTATTCTGTCGCTTTTTCTGAAATAATAATATGTCATTATTACCTACATCATATTAGGTGACTATAAAACATTGCTTTAATAAAAAAAAGTATGCATGTGCGTCAGTGTACTATAGCTTTATTTACATTTTAAAAGTTGTGGGGAATAATATCACTGCTTTTAGCTAATTCTACCAAGTTCTATCTCGATCCATTGTCAAAAATTGTTACTTTTACATAATTTGAGACAATATTTTTTAGTTCTTTTCTGTTTTTTTAAATAATTCAAAATTTTAATTTACTATGGTTTAAAATACGTGTCCCAAATGCATATACAAATTTATTTTCGGAATCTTTTTTCTCGCTAACATTTATAACCCAAGATATTGAAGGTGTAAGGTTTTTACAAATATCTCGCGTTGTAAGCATCGGACATCCATAAGGTCATATCAAAGTTGTAGAGAATTTAATTATCTACAAGATTATTCTCTTACATTTTTTCCAAAAACCTCGCCCTATTAGATATTCAAGGTCAAAGTTCCAATTCCATGACGTTCAATGCATTGGGAACGAGATATTCGCGGAAAAAAACTGTTTTTAAAACTTTGACCTTCAATGTCTTGGATAGTGTTGTGATTTTTGTGATTTTTGCTATTTCGGGTATGGAACACACCTCAAAGAACACCTGTGCGAAAATTCAGCTTGGTGGTAATTTTGTCGAGATTTCCTCCTTTTTTTGTCTAATTTCCTTGGCTATTTATACAATTAATGATGCTTCTGATTGAAATATATAATTTTGATATTTCTAGTAAAATTTTGTTATGGAGGTACCACATGGTACCTATTTCACTACAAAATGGAAAATTAGTGACGTAGTTTATTCACTCTTAAGTTAAGCAAAAATATTTTAAGAGGTGATTCCTGATGTTCATTTTAATAAGAAAAGTTCTTGTGAACCTGTCCGAATCCTGCTAAAGTTTTTGAAAAATACAACATATACTTAAAAACATATGAAGGTGTTTGACATAGATTGACGAAACTTGCGCTATGGATTTAAATTTATACATAATTATATTAATCTATGGTGGATAAGGCGTCTCTGTCAGCATCTCCAACATTGATTGATATAATTGAGTTTAACAGCTTCAGAATTTCGACACCACTGAGTAGTTTAGAAATTCGATTTTTATTATTATCTATTTAAAATAAGCTTATCATAGTTATATAAATATAGAAGAAACATTTCTTAGAAGTAAAACTATCAATTAAATTGATTTATCTAATATCTACAATATTCAGTGGCGTCGAAACTGTGGGATTGTCAGTGACAGTGTCTCTTTAGTAGAACCATCCCTGGCTGATATATTTTTATGTTTAGTTAAATAAACCAGTACTTTAACTTAGGTTTCATCCATCCTCTACAAATATCATCTGAGTTATTTGAATACATTTTTAAAACTTCTCTTCCAACTGTTTGGAAAACTTTAGACTTTTGATCTAAAATACCTAACTTAAGAAACAGTCTTAGACTTGTAAAACACCTTGTGGAATAAATTTACGTAATTAAGTTTTTCTGCCTTTTTATTTTCATCGAATTTCTTTTTTTCTTTGCAGGAAGAAGCAGAAGTTAGGAAGCAAGAGTTCTGGAAACTCATCGACGAACACAATGCGGTTATAGAAAATCTCAAGAGGATAGAAAAATTGGAGAGCACTTCGTGTAAGGTGACGCAACCGCCCATCAGAACCTAACGAGGCCGAAGACTCACCATGGTGCAATATTTCGTTAGTCGATGTATTGAGTTGATTGTTCCAGGGCATTTTCGCTAATTTATTCACAACATTCAATAAAATGTTAGTTTTATTTTTTGACGTATACTGATGCAAATGGAAAAGGATGTACACAATGTAAGCGATAAGTAATATACAATTATACTGTGGTTGATACAGTACTAGATAGGCGTTGAGCACATTTAGAATTTAATTTTGTTTATAAAATCATAAAGTGATTCTGAAACTATTACGTAATGGTTTTTTACTTTATCTGTTTAAGAGGGATTTTGGTTATTGAGATGAATTCGCAAAATCCGAAAATATTGTAACACCAACAATACAATATTTTTAAAATCAATATATTGTGTATTTGTCATTGCAAAATGTCACCTGAGTACCTACAGGGTCTGTATATATTTAATTATTTATTATAGACTTAATTTGAATGTAATTGCACTATATTTTCAACATTAACTTAATATTGTACTTTATGAATTTATTCTAAAGAGTAAAAAATGCTCACGACGAAGCATTCGTAAGACTGCTTAATTTGATAGAACGATATGTATTCTAGCATTAAGTATATTTTTCTGTTTAGGCTAGTGAAATAAATCACTCATTATTGTAAGTATTTTGACAGATCAAATAAATATTTTAGAGTAAGAAGTGTGGTATTTTTAACGAACATAACCGCGAAAATAGCTGCTAGGTAAATATGCAGTTACGGTGATGCAGGAGGGCTAAAAATACCTCTGAACAACGTAAAAAAATTAAAATAGCCTTTGATTACGTTAGTTGTTTCATGTGTCATACATTTTGTTTTATTTTTAATTTTTTATCAAATTTAAAACAAAGGGCGACAACTGAAGGAATAATTATAATGCGTTTCTGTAACTATTATGTTCGAATACCTTATGGAGACTGCATAGAATTGAAGTTATCAATAAAATGCTGGTGATGATAACTTGATTGTATGAGGAGAGAATAGCAAAACCTATCGCATACTGACGAGAACTGACGAATAAATCCGACACCAGTCCTTGTGTGGTAACTCTCCTGATGAATCATTCAGTTATTTACTGGATATTGGAAGTGTAATTCAATACCAGTCAGGCTTATATCCCGTGGAATAGTTATTTCTCACAATATATCGTTAGTTAAAAACCTTTTACTATAGAATTTCATTACAAAACCTTCCATAACTATTTTGAAGTATTTACTTCACATTTAAAATACATTTGCACATTTGCTTAGGTAGAAAGAGAAAAAATTCAGTTAATATAAATAAAAGTAGTATAAACAAAATTGAATATTTACTACCTGTCTTACCACTTGCTTTAATAACACTGCATATGACGTTTTCAAATCGTATCAGAATAAAAAAATGTCAAAAAGTGTAGAGACAGTCACCAGTAATTATAGATATCTTTTCCGTTTTAATGAAGAAAACTGGAAAACGAAAGTGCACTAGCAGTTTAATCTGGTTAATAAAATAGTGTTGCAGAAACCATTGAAATTAAAACACAGTTTCAAAAAACGTTATGAAGCAAAACAACTCGGGTATAATCAATACAATGTTCCTAGTGCAACGAGAATATTGGGTTAGGTATATCTGCAATATGACGGATACATGTATACGGTATGTCTGCAAACTGTAGAGAAATCATTTTAAGAGTGATTTTACTAAAGAAAATAATACTGGTTGACATTTTATGAAACACTCAGTATTAACGGAACTACATAATCAAAATAATTTTTTCTAAAACATTTAGGCATATAAATATTAGAGAGCACTAAGAAATAACAAATATCATCTTTCAAGAAAAAATATTTATTGTTTTGGAAAGTTTAGTTATGTTGGCAAGTAAATTCCGATAAAATTATAACAGTAAGATCAAGATTACATTAAAACACAACATTCTGTTTCACCGGCTGTGATTGGTGTTATTTTTCAGGAGATTTTATTCAACCAATCAGTGATAGCATTATCTTGAGCGTAGGCGTAACGGTTTGTTAATGTTCATTGTAAGCGAATAATTAATATTGAGTTATTGAAAGTGGACTTAAGCTTTAAGCTGAAGCGGATACCTGTCTAAATTTTAGTCCAACACGGATGGGAATAGGGCATAGCATTTGTTACAATGTCTGGAGGATTTGCAATAGAGCAAAAACAACACATTATTAATTTAAGATTAAGCATTTACGTTGAAGCAAATGCTTTTACATTTTCTCTTTACTTTAAGCAAATGCTTCTGTATTATTCATGGGACCCAGGGCTGTTTTTTATGAACGTTTGTCATCAATAAAATTTTGTATAATATGTACAGTATTTCCTTTGTATTTCTAAAAAATATCTTTAAGTAGTAACGTCCATTAAACATCATAATATTCATTAATTTCCACTGCACGTATATTTTGACACTTCAAACGTCCCAAGGACGTGGATGTCCCAGAGATGTGCAATTGTGAATAAAACAGATGCCCCAAGGAAATTCAACCAAGTTCCTAAAGGAACATTCATTGTACGGATGCCCTAGATGTCGTTAGAATGTGCTGGATAGGATAATGCTATAATAAGATAAATATTCCGGCGAGGTTTTCTTAATTTAATAATACTTTTAATTTGCAAGTTTGCATTTACTTGCGCTTTTACGACTTAAATAGCACCCCTGGTCTGAGGTCGTACTATTGTAAGCGTATCGAAAGATTCTCACTACATAGCTTGAAGCTATGCAACACATTGTATTGTTCTGCTCTGAGATAAATATACAATATGTTTCTATTATTAAATAAATATTATTGAAAGCAACCAACAATACCGTTTTTCAAATGTATGGTAGCTTCGTGTAGTAACACAGTTGGCGGGCTTGCTGATGCTTTGAAAGCATGTCCATCGGAATTAATCAAATATTAGGGAGGTTCATTGAACGCCGCCGAAGAGTTCTTGAAATTTATATGAAGAAGTAGTGTAGACAACAGGGGTTGTTTTATTAATATCGTTGAAGTTGATAAATTAGACGGTTTATTTCGAACTTTGAAATGACTTATTTTGTGTCATGGTTTTAATTTATTCTCTCAATTCTTTTCATTTTCTACAATCACGTGACGAATGATCGAGAAAAGGTCAATGAACATTAGTGACATAGCGCTGATTGACGCTTCCACCCTGTTGGGGGTTAACATCCCTTCTCGGGGGTGGACAATTTTTTTCAAAAATAACGCTGGAAATCGATAGAGAATCAAATTTTGAGCAAAAAATACTCGAAGAATTTTTTCGACAAATCAATAGTTTTTTAGTTATTCACGATTGAAAACTTGGAATTTTGAGTGAAAAAAAACACTTTTTCAAAGTATTTTTCGCGAATAACTCAAAAACTACGCACTTTATTAAAAAAAAGTGTAATAAACAAAAATGTAGCTTATAAATAAACAAAAAAATCGTTTTTTAAAAACGTACGTCCTATACAAAGCAAAATATGGTTAGTGGAAGGGGACTTGTTTTCGGGGGAATACTCGAACCGATGTATTCAACGTCAAATAACGGAAAAAGGGGAGTTTTTTGTAGTACTCAAAAAGACCTTCAAAATGAGCACTTATAAAAATTAGTTAGAGCAAAATTGAAGGAGTTATCGTCAAAAACAGATGGGTAGCTCAAATTTTTTAAGGAAAAATGAGCAGTAAACGCTGTACTATTTCCATCAGAATTAAAATTAATCGTATACCCTATACAATTAGTTTTGTTTTAGTGTTTTTCATACGATCCTGAAGTTAGACCGGTTCAGAATGCGTATTTTTTAAATAATGTACGGTAAAATAGAAAACGTATTTTTCGTTATTCAAAAAAAAAATGCCTTATTTATATATGAAACTATGAAAGATACGTAAAAAATGATAGATAACAAAAATGTAGCTTTTTTTTTCAACAAATATTTTGTTTTTTTTCATTCCTATAGCATAAAAAATAAAGGAGATATTGCCGCTTGAAGTATCCATTTTAGTGAAAAAACAACCTGTCTCGAGCCCTTCGACCCTTTCCCTTTAAAAAACGAAGGACTTTAAAGGTATTATATGCAAACGATCTTACAGCTCTTGAAATTATCTTTAAAAAGCTTTTTTGTAGGATAGCTTCAAAATTAACCGAGTTATGGTAAAAAAGACCAATGACATTTTTCGGGCTTATGTCACTTTTGAACTTGAGCCTAAGATGAGCCTTATTCTAAATTTTCATGCAAATCCATGCAGTTTCAAAGAATTCGGAGGTTACAGCTGATTTTCAGCTTCAATGACCATAAGCGTGTATCAATATAGACGAATGTGGCAAAATGATTTAGAGATAGAAATAACTTATGCGAATTTCTATCATACTAACTACTCTTTTTCATAATATGTTATTATTGTGGATTTATTGAATACATTCTAAGAAATTTCTGTTAATTTATTTTTATATTGTTATAAACAAAAATAATTTATGCCAACAATTTCCTTTATTTTAGGTAAAATGTACATCTCAATTATTGTTCGCTCTTCAACTCTTTAATTCTAACTAACCTATCCTCCCTTTCTATTCCTATATCCAACTACCTTGTTTATAATATTATTTAAGTATATATTATGCAATTAATAACACTATTTTAAATTGAATTAATTTATTTTCATTATGCAGAAGGCTTACTATTTGAATCTTAAGCACAGGGTTCTTTGGGCTTTTCCCATATTTCTGAATATTAAACAGATGTACGAAGAAAAGTGTAGGAACAAAGCCATTTTTAAATAGGACGCTCATACATTTTTACATATTTGGATAAACCACTTACTTATAGTGACGTAATGTTTGGTTTAAAAAAGTTATGTCAGTTTCGTTTCGATACAGTCCATATTTATTTGTTTATAAAAGATAACATATGAAAAGGTTTTTTTTTTTTTTTGAAAACTGTGTATATAAATTATTCAATTAAATATTCATCTATTTATAATGATATTTTATTATACAGCATGTATATTATATCATTCTCTTAGTTATTTTTCTTATTTATTTACGTCTTTAAAAAGTTTCTGCTGCTGTTACGTAATTATCCGTCTTTTTAAACCTAGCGACGAAGCTTTTGATGTCGTGAATATTCTTCCATTACACTCTTGTTCCATGTCTTCTCCCTCTTTTCTTTTGTTATTGCTATATGTCATGGTGACTGGATATCCTAAGGCTACTATTGTACCATTAGATAACATTAGTGTGACGTGGCATACGTGAAAGCATTTTTTACGTAATTATAATAAAAAAACTTGAAATATATCGATATAATATACAATGTGCGTTCCAAAGTAAACAGGATTTTTTAAAAATAAGAACAACAACACAAGCCTCTTGGATGGCTTTTACGTCTACAAAAAGTTTCCCTTTCATCGGCAAATGCATTTTTCCAAAAAAAGTCACACGATGCCAAATCAGGCGAATACGGGAAATCGGTGACAAGTGTCGATCGATGAGACGGCGCATGGTTTAACAAACGCCAACTTCCTTCTGCGCGATATCCTGACCGAATACGACGAATATGATGCACCTTCAAAACGTCAAGATGGAATCGTGTATTAACGGTTTGGTCCGATGGAACCAACTCTTTGTAAACAATGCCCTTGGGATCGTAAAAGCAAATCAACATTGTCTTCACTTTTGACTCCTGCAAACGAGACTTTTTGGGTTTTGGCTCGTCTGGCGCCTTCCACTCGGCACTTTGGCGCTTGGTTTCCGGGTCATATTGAAAAAACAACGTTTCATCACTCGCCAGTCAGAATGTTGTAAAGGAAGTTTTTGTCCTTTTTTTCCTTCTTGATGATGTTCTTCAATTGTTGAATTCTCAGCAATTTTTGGTCGTTTTTGTGCGGAACAAACCATATACATACATTTCGGTAGCCCAAAAGTTCGGCCAAAATGCGGTAAATTGATGTTTTGAAGACGCTCAATTCCAATTCCAAGAGTTTAAATGAAGATTTTGGCTGATCTTTCATTAATTCGCTCCCAATATTGATGTAATGTGCGTTGATAACGGATTTTGGTTGGCCAATATGTCGCTCATCATTTATGTTCTCACGACCGTTTTTAAGCCTGGTTATTGATAATAATTTCCTCCTGGAGCAGATGAAACTAACAAGTGAGCTTCATTAAAATTTGACACGTAGCAACAACTACAAAATCCTGACGACAGAAAGCCAAACTAATTGTAAGTAATTCTCTGATGGTTGGCGATACCACTTCTTCATATTAATACCACGAACACGGCGGCTTCCATCAGACTTTGTAATCATTGGTGATTTCGATGAACATGTCAGTGAATGGTGACACAACAGCACCAGTTGTCCATTTACTGG
Organism: Anoplophora glabripennis; assembly: GCF_000390285.2. Lineage (NCBI taxonomy): Eukaryota > Metazoa > Arthropoda > Insecta > Coleoptera > Cerambycidae > Anoplophora > Anoplophora glabripennis. The sequence continues at coordinate 276,183 of NW_019416630.1, read as the reverse complement.
AAAGTACCAGACAAAATAAATTTATTACTTACTGACGTATATTTGACTTTATTAAATGGCATCGGTGTATATGCTAGCATTGGCTCTACAAAATGATGGCATTAGATTGGGAACAAAAAACATTATTTACAAAAAAGCATTACGGGAGTCCCGTTTAAAGACAGACAACGAGCAGGTGCATGTAAGGCTGCCTAAAATATTGAAATTTAACCAAACTTACCTATATACAAATGTCACGCAGGCAAAGCCCCCAAATTTCGATAAAAATTAATACCTCTGCAACTTAGATGTACCAAATTTGATATACATTCACCCTTAACCCGTACGCATTTTATTTGCCCTTTGTATGTAAAGTACTCTAGTTCTGTGAATTCGAATAAACAAAAAATCAATAGTGGGATATTAATTTATCACTCAAATGTGACAATTACTAATTACACTACTTTGTTTCAATAATGAAATTATTCTCGTGTTAATTGAAAAAATGTCTGGAAAGTTTTCCTTTAGTGAACAACTTGGTATGTTGTTAGTGTTAGGTTTCCGTAAAGGAAACTGCCAAATGGAAAAGTATCGGAGAAGATTACCTAATCCACATAGAGAAATATTTTAGTAGGGGCTAAGGGCTCGATAAACAAGTACGAGTATGTTTTTTCAGTACAAGCCGAGAACGCTACAATTTAAACTGAATACAAGATGAAGAGGTTATTTTGCGGACAATTGAGTATGAACCGCATTTTAACACAAGAAGTTTATCTCGGTGAATTGTGGTACCGAAAAGTTCTGTTCATAGAATTATAAAAAGTAATTGCACCCTTACCATGCACAAAAATTTCAAAAGTTTTCAGGTTTCAAGTTTCAAGGTTTAGATTAACGAATTACCTTCTTTCAGTTTATTTTAAATCAAGACATTGATTTTCACAAAAAATCGTTATACCTACCCTTTTTTCACAGACAAAACTTGTTTCAATCGCAGAGGAATTACTAGTCTTCATAATTACTACATTTATTAGAATCTCCTCCTCTACATTTTCAACGTGAGTTTAAATTAAATGTTTGGGCGATATTATTGATAAACATTTAATTAGTCCAGTAATTTTATTAAATCCTAAGTGGCGAAAGTTATTTGGAATTCCGTCAGAACAGTTCCTTTATTGCCATAAGATTTATCACCGGATTTCAAATTACAACTTTGGTTTAAGCATTATAGAGCACCACCTCATATTAGTGCTATTCCGAGATATTTTTTACATTTGAAATGAATGGAAATGGGAGAAATAATTGTCCCCATAATTGTTGGCGGACCGCCATCATCGGACCCAAAAAATGTGATTATTTTCTACACCGGTAAAACATAGCAGACTGAAATTAAATCTGTACCTCTTAGGCCCGGTACTTTGAGTTTCGGTTAGGGCTCGATTAACTAATCAGGTGATTAGACTGCTATTATACTTTACAAAATAAAACATTATATGTACAGTCTAATCGCCTGATCAGTTAATCAAGCTTTAATCGAAACTCAAAGTACCGCACCTTAAGGATCGAGTTTAAGAGAGAAATTCATAGCCCACTATTGCCTTTGATTTTAATTGATTGTGAGTGTTAGAATACTTCGAATAATCCCATTTTCAAAAGTATGGCAGGAGCAAGAAAAGTTTTCGGAACGAATTCCTTATATGGGCATACGTTTTCAAATTAGTCAAAGGGCGAAAAAAATATGTGTTAATTTAACGATCGGTCTCCACTTGTTATTATCTTGCTATACCTCAGTGATCCTGAACTTAATAACAAATTACCCTTAAAGCATTTAAACTGTGTAGGTACCAAATTTGCTACTTTTAAGTTAAAGCGTTGCAGAATTCTTTTTTTTTTATTTGTAGCTTCACCTTGAAGGCTTGCAATTTTATATATGGGAGGCATTCCTGATTTTTTGGTATTATTTAGTACACATTTAGTATAGATTTCATGATTTCTTTCAAATTCTTATTTCAATTCCTCGTAAAGTTATGAGCATTTGAATATTTTTAGTAAAAATTTTCAAATACTGGTAATACGGCAAAAGCTAAAGATAAAAACTTTTCTTTAATTTTGTTTTTTAAAATAATATAAAAATAATACATTTTAAATTTTTTGAGATTTTTTGATTTAAAAAAAATACTTTTTGAAAAACAGTGTTTTATTTTCTTCAAAAAATTCTCAAAAAAATCGTTTTTGATATGCAAATTATGAGACAGATTCTAGAGAGAATTTTTTTGTATTTTGATTATTTAACAACTACGGGAGTCAAATTCTTCGAGGCGACGGCGACGCTTGCAACACTGGCTGAAATATTTAATAATAATACAGAAAATAAAATCCAAGTATTCTAGAAATTGATTTCTTTTTGTTTCGTCGTTAACCTATCTATATGTATAAATGTTTTTACTAAATACAAATGGTCAAAAATATAACAAGTACTGTGGAATTATTAAAATGTTTAATATTGAAATCTCCAGAATAACACCAATTTATTTATATTGTAATTTTTTTCTCCAAAAATAAAATATAACATAAATTGCTAGATGTAGTCGTTTCTTTCGGTGGAAAAATTGGTCCAATCAGGTTCCCACTAATAGCGGTGCGTAGAAATAAAAAAAGGATATAAAAAATCTCTTTATTCTTTAGATCCTTCTTCACAGCCTACATACATAAATTCCCTTCGTAGAAATATAAATGACAAAATTACAGGTATAACACACAGCATATACATAACATAAACCTTCCGTAAGAAACAAGGCCGATACTTCTCTTTGTGAAATACTGTTTCTTATAACGAGTTTTATGAGAACAGTCAAAAGGGATGTATACGTAATAAATTTGGTTAAAAACAGTGTTGTGTAAATATAATGCAAATTTCATATAGTTATACAAGACAATAGATATAGATGGATAGATAAATGGGAATCTGTCTAGTGACTGTTAGTTCTACGTCGAGACTAATCTGTACTATAATTTTAGTTTTAAAAAATTAAATATTTCTTGGGAATTTAGAAATAAACCATTTTCGCACAAAGAAAGTGCCTTTTCTGTGAGAAAAACAAATGTCACATCTAAGGTAAGATGATTGGTTGATGTGTTATCTAGATTAGATAAAAGATAATCATAATGATAGATCAGTCATCTAGATAAAATAATGTAGATAATACACACCACTGCTTAAAAACAAATTACATATTCCGTTACAAAAAATGACAAAATCTAGGCTATATTGGAACTGCGAAGACGGTAGGTTAAATTTTGTCGATTTTTTTATTTTACAATTCTCTTAATTTTCTTTGTTATTTCGTGAACAGAAATTCTGTAAACAATAATATAAAATAACTACCTACACGAATTGTTTCCTATACTTATTAAACATCCTGGTTACTTTTCAAAACACTATTTGAATAGCAAAGAAAATCTAAATTAACGGAATTAATTTCAAATGTTACTTACATACCTCTGCTAGTAATCGCATTAGCCTTGGCAAAAATTAACAATACGTGCCGTGAATTTAAGTTACATAAATACATTTTTATATTGATTGATTGGGTGCATCTTTCTTTCAAGAATTTTTTTCAAAAATTTACCCGAAAAATTACGTGCAGGTACTCTCCTAAAATATTTAAACATTATTATAAAGGTTGTTCCATTTTTAAACGTACTAAATTGAATAGTTAATAGAGGACTTGATTTTGAGCCAAACAGTTCATGTGAACATTGCTTCATAACCGAGATACAGGGTGTCGAATTTTTCGTGATATTTAAAAATACCGCAAGTAATAACGAAATCAAGTCGAGTATGTTTTGTGGCGGCATAATGTCCTTTAAAAACGATCTACAAACAATTCAATACAACCCCCAGTGGCGTGGTACACGGGTAATCAGTGCCGCTTTTTAAACAGAATTTCTATGCCTATGGGTATTTTTGAAATTGTTTTTAAATTCCTGTTTAAAATAAATAACACCATAATAAATTTATTTTTATAGAAATAAATATTTTTTAGTTCTTTATCTAGTATCAGTATCTTCAGTATCTTTACGTATACTAAAAAGGTTTCGCGCTATCTATACAAACCTTTTTAATTTTATGACAATTTTGATAGAATTTTGATAGTTTTTCGTTTAAAATTAATCCGCGATAAATATCATAAAATTTCAAAAACACTCATAGGCGTAGAAATTCTGTTGAAAAAAAGAGGCACTGATTAACCGTCTACCAAGGCACTGGCGGTTATAGTGGATCGTTTGTAGGTCATTTTTAAAGAACATAATATCACCATAAAATATACCCAATTTGATTTTGTTATTACTTGCCGTTTTTTAGATATCATGCAAAAACTGTAAAAAAATATTCTGTTCAAAATCAAGCTCTCCTTCAAGTGTTAATGTTACTATATTTCACAAAAGAACAACCTGTATTATAATGCTTTTATTCGAAAAATATTTACAACGTATGAAATTGTATGTTTGATTCATTCTGTAGGAATTGCTAACATATGCGTATAGTAAAATTTTTAGTTCCATTATGCCAATATCTTTGCATTTCTTGAATAGTGTAATATAACAAATATTTAATTTATACATTAGATAATTATAATTTAACTGAAAAACTTCAAAGAAATGGACACTGTAGTCTTGAGTACCACAGATACAGAAAAAAGAAGAGGGTTCCTAATTCAAACCATTGCCCCCAGATTTAGGTGGGTTTAGACTGTCGACATCTAGAGGGCATCTCGTACGGTACCTTCAGGGATAGTTTAATAGTAAAGCTATAAGAAAAGTAATAAATAAAATAGATAAGAATAAATTAAAGTAATAAAAGAAACAAACAAAAATAGTGTGCTATAATAACTATTATGAACTTTCTTGTCTTACAAGATTGAAGGTAAGTGAAACATTTCCACTTGATGCCCCTCATATCAGGTTTTTGATTAGACTATGCAGCACATCTTGTAAGTTTTTCAGTCAACTATTATGGCGTTTTTCTACATGCTGCAATTCTTACACAGGATCTATTTTCTTGTAAATTAACACTAATGAAGGAAAACAGTTTTATAAAGAAATGCAGCTAATGCAAACGCTTGAAACAATTCGTTGCTAATAGAAAACTTTTAAAAAATGTAGATATAGGTAGTAGGGCTCAATATGAGTCAACATGAATTGTCAAATTTTAAATACGTTGAGACTCTAGTTGATATAGGTATTTTATCTGTACCAGAAAAAAATATATAAATGTGTAGGAATTTACTACTTCTCTAATACCTTATATTTTTATACAAATGATGATTGATGATGTTTAACTGATTTGTTTATACATATTTTAAAGCAAAATTTTATGTTTGATTTACGTGGATAAATTTTATTACCTAAAGACAAACATGCGGAGTTGGACAATGATCTAAAAAAATATTTTCTCAGCTACCCTAAATAATGCAGGAGCAGGAACATCTAATGCAGAAGTATTAAACAGTTTACTTCCCTTGCTTATTACTACCAACAAAGAAACAACAAATAGAGGAAAAAGCTACTGTCAATACATATAGTCGGCACTACAGTTAAATGTGAGTTAGATGATAAAGAAACTGAGAAGAAAACAATGATGAGTAGAAGAGAGAAATGAAAGAAAAATACGAAAGAACAGAGCTAAAAAATAAAAAGAAAAAAGAAGGGGAAAGAAAGATCTAGGAGAAATTTGTTTAATTTGGGTAAAGCTGAGCTTCTCTTTGTCGGAAGTGGGTCCACGCTGTGTGTATTACACTTACAAGGAAAGTTATCGAACAGTCAGTCACTGATTTCAATGAAACTGCGCTATGTTATAGAGGACATGTATTTGTTTCTGCGGATAAACGTTTTATAAGGGTAAAATGCCCATCCAATGTTTACACCAAGAACAGTGTTTTCAAGAAATCTGTTTCCATAAAATTTTTTATTTTTAAACCAATTTAAGATTGCTTATTATCGATCGTCGATACCACGAGGATGCATCCCTTATCCTTTATAAGGGTTATAAGGGTAAAAATTACAGAGGCCAACAAAGAAAAAACCCAGAAAGCAGAAAGTTTTTGATGCGCTAAATCGGAATCTGGCCTCAGAATTTACCCATCACCCTAGGTTTCCGAGATATTTTAACCTAAATGTGTAAAAACACGGTTCATTGCTATATTCAAGGTTATATGGCATCGCGAATAAATCTTTTCTAAAAATCAATTACACCACTGAAAAGTAGAATCTTTACCCTTCAAAATCCTTCTTTCGATTAAAAAAATATTCATTTTTCGCCAAGATATTGAAAATTACTACTTCAGCTGCTTTCTTACACCATGGCCAAATGAATAAATTTTTTAGAAAGCAGACAACTTATTTTTACGGTTTTTGGGTCGCTGAATTTGAATCTAACCTCAATATTTTCCAATGACCTCATGTTTTTGAGATTTCCTAAAAGGTCAAGGTGCACAAATTTCGGCTATACTAAACACTCGAGGTTAACCTGTCGTGGGGGTAGCTCTGGCTTAGTACAGGGTTCTTGGGGCGTAAATCTAGAAGTTAATTTGTCGTACGCGTAAAGCTGTAAAGATACAGGGTATTTTTGGTTTGGACCTTTATGTTAACTTCCCTTGGGAATGATAATATGGGGTTACAGGGTGCTTCGGATATAAATTCTGAGTTTGACTTGTCGTGGGTTTAGAAGATGCTGGTTACGATGCACTTCGAAACTTCAGCGTCTGCCGGTTATAGTGTACAACGGTTTATAACCTTAGTATTACTACTATACAGAGTGTTCTCAAAGTTGAGTCATTTATTTTGACAGTTGGTAGAACTCATAAAAAGAAGTCAATTTAACAAATATCGTTTACATAAAAGTGGACAAATAAAGCAATTACTAACAATTATTTAAAAAAAAAAAATTGAAATTTAAAAACTTTCTAATACAAACCTAATTTATCGTCATATTCGACCACTCCGTTGTAAAAACATAAATTGTTTGTTTACTACTGATACTGGGTATGTCTTTTTTTTGTAGTTGCATAGTAATTTGTACAGTAGTGCGTGATATTTTTTTTGATTTGTGGGTGTTTTGTGCAATAAAAATGGCACATGTTTATTTACTAACATGGACCTAGTGCTCGTTGTTGGGTCGTTTTCGACAATTTCTAAAATTTCTTCCTGGATCTCCATCATTTCGAGTGGAGGAGGTCTTCCAGCGTGACCTCCTTGTTGTTCCTTTAAATATCCTATGTTAAGGAGTCTTATAACTAAAATTGCGAACATCTACGGAGCTGGATGATTTTGTAAAGGAAACCTTTCCGCGTACAAGCGACATGCTGTGACTGCATTTTGTTGATACTCCCTGTAAGTTAATATTATGTCGACTAGTTCATTGTTTTCATAAACATGTGCCATTTCACAAATCAAAATATCACGCACTACTGTACGAATTATTTAGCACTGTTAAATCGAAAAGCGTACTGAAAACCGTACAACTACACAAAAAAAGACATACCCAGTATCAGTAGTAAACAAACAATTTATGTTTTTACAACGGAGTGGTCGAAAATGACAATATATCAGGGTTGTATTAGAAAGTTCTTAAATTTAATTTTTTTTTTAAATAATTGTTAATAATTGCTTTATTTGACCACTTTTATATAAACGATTTTTGGTAAATTGACTTTTTTTTGAGTTCTACCAGCTGTTAAAATAAATGACTCAACTTTGAGAACTCCCTGTATTTGCGCTTTTATTAAAATACACGCGCTATTTATTGTTAATACATGTAAATACATTTACATTAGTTTTATATACAAACAATGTTTCAAAGAAAAATGAAGTGTACTAATAATACTCCTAGGGGTAGTTTACCCATCTGAAATGATTTCTTGGAAAAACCGCTGAAACAAATCAATTTTAGAATTTAATTTCCTCTGGATTAAACGCATTTTTGTAAATATTTTATTTACAATTTTTACAGAGAAAAAGAATAATTTTTACCCTTATAAAAGATAAGGGATGCAACCCCTGGGGATCAAAATACTATACATAATATCGGTGATCGATAATAAATATCCAATTAGTTTAAAAATAAAAAAATGTAAAGAAACAGAGATTTCTTGAAAAAACTGTTTTTGGGGGTAAACTTTGGAACGGCTTTGTACCCCTTTAAAACGTTTATCCGCAGAAAAAAAATACGTGTCTCGTATTTTTTTGTCCTCTATAACATAGCTAAGTTTTATTGAAATCGGTAACCACTCTTGGATAACCTTCCTTGTTAGTTGTAAATATTTTTTGAAAAATACTACTATCTGCCACCTTCGTGATGTTACGCACTTGGTAGAAACATCTTACATATTGACATTGGGGAAGATGACGAATAATCAAGATTTAAAGTGAAAAAACAACATAGGTATATTTGAAAATATTAAAACAACACAAGTAATATTTATCTACGACTAAAATTAATCCACTATGTATTTTAAAGTAAGAAACAAAGTGTTAAAGGAAATCACATGAAGAATAATAAATTAATTGGTAATAATCTTAATATCATCATATTATACCCCATTCCACTACATATTAAAAATATGCATAGGTACTTACTTAGGTTGTAAATGATCTTGTAATGACCAAGTCATGATTTTGGTAAATCTTAACAAAATGAGATAAAATAAAAATATACACCGGTTGTAATCAACAGTTTTGGTATTTGCCACTATGTAAGGACAGGTTTTTATTCAAATTTGAATGAAAAATCTAAATGCACTTGCCTCGTCTCGGCGAAATTTGTACCTAAATATTGTTCATAAGAAAATATTTACTGTCAGCCAATCAAAATTTAGAAGCTGTAAATGTTAATTTATGTAATAACTAACATTTTCCGGTTTCTATTATTTATACCTACTTATTACTGAAATGTTATTCAAAATAATTTAAAAAATAGTGCTTTCATAAATTTCCACCTATTTAATGATATATGACCATTACAAGAAAACTGAGGGTATCATAAAACACCGCTGCGTCTCCCAACTTTTTTTTAAACTGATCCAATTGTTTTTTATCTCTTACAGTTTCCGAGAAGTAAATCGAACTGTATATTATTTTACTTCTTAATACAGTTTTAGAATTATGGAAAATAAGAATCATATTTTCCACAAAATTCACCCGGTAGATGAACTGATAATTTGCTAAAAAGGATATATTGATCAGACTTGAAATTTTTTATCTATCCGCAGGATACAATATCATTAATTCAGTATTAAATGGTTGACTTCATGAATATTTACAAGGCATATTGAGAGAAAATATATCCTTATTAAGTATAATACCTAGCCAGAGGTTCAACCCACTTTCCCCTTTCTCTCGCAATTTATTTTAATTGATTAAATTACTTCTAAACCTTGGCTTTAATTTGGCAAGTATTGAGGATCGTTAAACTATGGGAAATTTTCAATTCTGTTCCGGGATTTATAACAAAAGTAGGCGAACAAAGAAGCGTTGGTGGATTTCCGAAGATCCCAATTACAAATTTCGAGTATATTATTTGTGTTTTGTTTAGAAAATGATATTGAATTTATCAATAACATTACAAGTCAACCTCCGAAAGGGATTGAAAGGTTGTTGACATATTATTAGCTTCTTATTACCAAGAATGAGCCTTTATTACATTTTAAAAACGTGGCTTCTTATTTCCTTGTATACTTAAACGGATTTTGGTTTTAACTTAATAATTTATCCAAGAAATTAGTCGCATATTTGGACACCTGGCCAATTTCTTAATCAATAAATTGGTCAAAAATTGGTAAATGTAAAACAGGTTCTAGATATTTGACAAATGGCAATTTCAAAAACTAACGAATGTTAAGAAACATATTTAAACATTTGGACGGTCTTGAGAAAGATTAGCTCCTACTGTAATAGCCGAATTCGGAAAATATTTGGCTCGACATCGACTATTTAACCTATGAGGGCCAGGAAACTGAGAAGAATTGAAGATAAAACAATAAAAAATAAAATGAAAGTTAAAGAAACAAAAACTGAAGACAATACTACTAGAAACTGTGACAAAACATGAAAAAGGAAGATGTTTTAGACGTTTGCATAAATAATCCACATGTTACTTGTGAAGTTGAAGGCAAGGAGAAAAAGAAAAAAGCAGAATTTAGTAAATCAAGAAGTGATTAGGTTAGGGTCGTAGTACCCTTCACCAGAAGAAGAAATTTGGTTGGACTCTCTGAACCTATGTTAGGGAAGAAGTATATTAGGTTTTCCAGAGAAGTAAAATATCTAGTAGTGATACCGGATGATAAGCTTACCTGAAATGCACACTTGGAAAAAAGTGTGTGTAAGGTGAAGCAGACATTGTGCATATGTCCTCGTCTTATCGGTAAAATCCTGGATGTATGTACATTCGACAGTAAAACCTAGAATTTTTAATGGCGCTGTAATATGGTGACAAAAAAAAACGCAACAGAATACAGTTAGGGAAAAACTGAATAAAATCCAGAGGTTCGCCTATTTGGGTATAACGGGGGCAACGGCATAAACCCCTACTGAGGTCATGCTAAATCTGCCATCGCTGCATATAGTGGTGGAAAGAGAGGCATGGTTACCAGTATCAGAAACAATAACAACTGGAGTGGTAGTCCCTATGCCAGGATTCTGTGCACATGGAGATGGTATCCGACAAGATGGTTCCAAGGTTTAACTCCCACAAGCCATTTGAGACTCGATAGAGGATCAAAGCAAATGAGAAAAAAAGTTTGATACTTTGGAAAGATGGAGCCTGGTATGGTTTACGGATCGCTCCAAAATGGCGAGAGGGACTGATGCAGGAATATATGGACTCAAACCCATATGTAGTGCAAGTTACAACCTGGGAAGGTTTTCTACTATATTTCACGCAGAAATTTTCAAGATAATGGTGTCTTTAGCAGAGAATGTATGTAGAAGTTATAAACATAATCTTATATATACTGGGTGTCCCGGTACTTGATACAAAAAAGTGGGGTACAAATAGATGAGGTCAGAATAATACCAGTTCTTAAATAAATAAATACATTTTTTTCATATGGGCCCTCAAAGGTGAAAATTAAAAGTTATTTTTATTTACATTCTCTAAACTATTATCATCAGCATGATGCAAATTTGGTGATCGATAACACATGCGTATAGCTTGTTTTTGATGATGTAAGTAAAACTTCATTATGCCCAGAACGCCAGGGACAGACTGTGCCCCATTGGGGCAGGTTAACCATTGATAACAACCCAGAACTTTTACATAGATGACGATTACAATCTGCCTGCATCGAAAATAAGTTACCTGAAGAATTTTCCAACGATAACACCCTCTTGGTTCAACTCGGTAAAATTAACGGTTTAGGAAATATTTGTGATTTTATGTCACAGTGCACATCGAGTGGCGCCTTCACAATTTTCTGTTTTTAATTTTTAATTGGACATAATTACTATGTTTGAACCGTACGCATTTTTAAAATAAGAGCGTAGACAATCTTACTGTCTGCAAATGTAATTTTCACTAACAAAATTTGACAAATACACTTTACACACAAGACAGTCTACCTCTTTTACATTTGCACTGCTTGATCTAAATACTTTTAGACAATTTTACAATACGTTTTTAGTAAAATTGATTTGAAAATTATTGTATCACAAAAAACGTTTGCAATGTAAATAACTTGAATTGATAATAAGTCACTGAAAACGACACTATTTATAAATATTGTGTGACAATTTATTGGTCATGAGAAAATAGCAATATTAGTAAAATTCTAGAAAAATATACTTCCAAAAAATTAAAAAAAATCAATAAAAAAAGAGAACACGAAGATTGATTGATCAATTAACAATTCCTCATTCTTCAGTTAGTACATTTTTTGGCTGTGAATGGTCTTCAGAATATGTTATGAAAGAATAGGATATTTACAAATCGTGTTTCACATAATGTCTACTTGTAACATAATTTTTAATTCATTGTACATCAAAATAACGTAATCTATACAAGGGGTGTTTTTACTGTAAAACTGTTTAAAATTTCTTTATTTTCGATTCAAACTAATGAATGGTTGATATACGTTAAAATTTAAGCAAATAGGTGCACACCTTACTTAATCCCTATGTAACCCTCATGAGTAGAAGCTTATACAATGGCAAAATTCAAGTGCTGAGAAAACATTCCAAGAAAAGAATATTACAATGTTTATTTAAGACATTATTCTTGTTATTATAAGAGACTAATAAATGAAGAAACATTTATAATAACTATAATACTAGTTATAATTATTGTAATACTTTATCATTGTTTTTTTTTGTTGTATCGTATAGATGCGCTGCAGTACAGTGCATTCAATTAAAAAAAAATCAGTAACAGTTCATCTGAATAGTGATCAGATGGAGTGTCATTGACTATGATAAATATTTAACAGCAACCGTAATGGAAAAGAGCGAACGTACAATAAGGCAAAATTATTAAAATTTAATTCGTTTATTTGAAGCGATACTGATGTAATTTTTTATAAGAAATGTCAAGGAGGTAGGAGTTCTTGGCTCCATTTAAGAACTTATGCTGATTTTAAATAAATAATAAATATATTTTGCTTAACTTTCGCTTTTATTTAATGCAACGTCATGCAGACGTCGAGTAAGAAATGTTTACGTTAAAATGTCGGAAGTAAGTAATGGGAAAGAAAGTAGGTAATAAAATAAAAAGGCAGGTCGAGGATATTTTATTCATTTTGGTGAGTGGGGATGGAAGGGTCTGACCTAAATTGATCTTTAAATTTACGACTGCTAAGTCAAATGTGATGCAGACATTGGACACAGGAAGGTCTGCTATTAAAAAATTCTTAAGGACATCCGTGTTTTTAAGTATTTAAGAAACATAAATTTTGAACGAGATAACAGGATATATATTTTAGCCGGCACTTATTTCTATATCCATCAAAGAAATTGTTTAATTAATTCCATCAAGGTTTTTTCAATTTCCTCTGTCGCAAATGTAGGTAATATTGGCACACGCAACATATTCGGTGCATTATAAACACCTACAGGGTGTTTCTGAAATAAGCGCGTTCCTTGAAAGAGGTGAGGTTATAGATGGCACGAGATATGAGCAACGTTTATTAAGCAACTGATGTCTAAATGCTTCTGTTTTCGATAAAATTAATTAAGAAAATTAACCATAAATGTAAGCAGACCCTGTGCATCTTGTGCACGTGCACCGCTAAAATGCTTCGGATTTGCTACATGTGTGAAGCGCCTCTCAAATTGGCTGACGTTCCAGTGGCTTCCACAATCAAGCAAATCTGATGGTAGGTGAGTAGTCGGTATGTCTTGCGTTCTATAGTTGTGTGTTGCAGATATTGTGCTGATATACGGAGAATGTTAGTATAATGTAAATGAGACTTGTCGTTTGTATACAGACCGCTATCGAAACAGATGACAACCTAATAGTAGAACAATGCAAAAGGCAGTTCAAAGTTACGGGATGCTGGGAATGTCCACCGGACATATGAAGGGCGTGGACGGGAAAGGCCGCAACATGTTTTTGATAACGAAGAAAACATCGTAAACCTCGTTGAGGAAGATCCGACGCGCAGTACTCGCGACATTAGCCAAGAAGTGGGTGTATCAAATAGTATGGCATGACGCGTACTACGAGAACAATTATTACACACCTATCATATACAAAGGGTTCAGGCATTAAATTACAATGATTTGCAGTTCCGTGTGGAATTTTGCCAGTGGCTTCGATACCAAATAGCATAAGATCCGGATTTTACAAGCAAGGTGCTTTGTAATATTGGTGTGATGCAAATCCACACGATATACAATCAAATTGTCGAAAATACCTAATTTTTGCCAAACAATAGTTCAGTAATTGAAAATATGTAAAAATTAGGAAAAATTCCGTAGAATTCAATGAACTACTTTACCCCACTCGAATTATTGGGCTTCATTTTTAAAATGGCGTCCAAAGTCCTCGAAAACAGATTTTTCATTTATAAAAAAAACTAAACATTTTAAAAATGTTTCAAACAAAAGTTGTAGGAATTTTTAATACGGATCTAATAAGCCGGATTTGATCGGTAAATAAATTAATTAGTTATTGCAAAAAACTGTTAAAAATCGCAATTTTTTCAAATAGCTCCTCTCTCTTTCAAAAATAAATATTTTTTTATGAAACTTTGTGAAAGGATAGCTCTTGGCAAGCAAAATAAAATGATTTTTTCAAAATTGAAAAATATTTTATAGTTTTTGCAAAAATCGANACACTTTTACATACGTTTTAAACATTTTTGCTCCCACATACTTTTGCTCCGCGCAATCAGCGAAAAAATTAGAGGGAACATTGGTCTCAGGTACACTATTACTGTCGTACTACCGAGGTAATAAAGTGATTTTACTAAGGCTGAAAATCGTTATACAAATAAAAGTTATGTCAGTCAGTCAGCTGAATGTGGAGACAGAGCTGGTCAGTTAGCCCCAATGTATGTATGTCCAAAAAATAAATAATCTACAATTGGTTTACTATACTTCAAAATTTTTGTGAGGGTATTAATTGTTATATTAACCATGAATAAAGACGGATTTTCTTATTCTATCATTGTCTTACCTAAAGTGCGATTTCTTGTCTAGAAAATGACAGCCTCAAAAGGAATGACACGTTTGTTTTATCAGCATTTTTTATGTCATTTCGTTTTTCTAAAACAAATATGTTAAATTTACCGTATTTCAAAATGAAAAACGGTTCCTAAGATTTTTTTTTTAATTTTAGCAGCCACAAAATTTATTTATTTATTTATTTAGAAGTTACAATATCCAAAGGGACAAAGTCCCAATTACAGGATAAGGCAAAACAGAAAATCTTAACCAAATTTTAAAAGAAAAAGACAAACTAACATTAAATATAAAAATATAAATAGGTACTACATAACATAGAGCAATCAAAATATAAAATCTAGACAAAGAACTTAATGATAAACAATAACAGAAAAAAAAAACAAAGAATTTAACTAATATATACAAGATAAGGATTACATTTACTAGACAAGCAATTTTTCTATGTCAGTCATACAATGAAAAAATATATCAAGTCGATCTTCATCCTTCTGGTAATTGGAAATCATTTGATATAGGGGAGATGCTATTAGTAAGTTGGTACGAGGTGTGGGTAATTGTAAAACGGAGTGAAATCTAGAATTAAGTCTAGGAACATGATATAAAATCCTTGAGACTAACGAGTCTGCATTTAACGTGTTATTTATGATTTTAAAAAGGAATATAATTGAAAACATAATTCGCCTACGACAGAGACTATTAAAATTAAAACAAGAAAGCAATAAATCTTGAGGTGTACCACGAGGAGGATAAAATCCATAACTAATAAAATGAATAGTCTTTAAAAATCTCCGTTGTACTTTCTCTAAATGAATATTATAGATATTATAAATGGGACTCCAAACAACCGATGCATATTCAAGTTTGCAACGCACAAATGCTGCATACAATATATTTAGAATCTTTACGTTCTGAAAGTCCTTAGAATTACGCAAAATAAAGCCTAAATTCCTATAAGCAGATTTGGTTACTAAACTAATGTGGTCGTCAAACGATAATCTGGTATCGAAAGTAACACCAAGGTCAGTAAATTGCGTAACTCTATTTAAAAAAGATTCACCAATTTTATAATCAAAATCTAGATTAGTTTTGCGTCGACTGTAAGTCATAAATTTACATTTACTTACATTCAGAGGTAGATTATTACATGAACACCAATTGTGTAATCTGTCAAGATTATCTTGTAATGTAGTACAGTCAGTAGA